>NC_057811.1:479786084-479793843 GCF_018294505.1 Triticum aestivum
TGCCCTTCCGATCGCCGGCGCAGCTTTAGGCGTCCGCGGTTGGTGGAGGGTCTTGGTCGTCCGAGGAGGAGGTGCAGCTATCGTTGGAGTCGAGGAGGACGATGAGCCCCTTCATCCGACGGACCGCCATGTCCTGCTCCCGCTTCAACTTGGTGACCTGAGCCGCCTCTGCCGCTGCCTCCTTAGTCTCACGCTCCCACTGCTCAATAGCAAGCCGGAGCGCCTCGGCGTTCTTCCGTCGGAGGTGGCGAGCGTCCGTCTCCATTGTCATGACGTATCGACAGTAGACCCATTCGAGTAGCCACGCGTCCTCGTCGGGGTCCGCCTCCATCCCGCAGTGTCGATGCGCAGACTGCTCCACCACGTCCCTCTCCCGTGCACGCTGCCTCTTGCGGCACACGGCGCGAGCACTAGCACCCATCGCTGCCCACGTGGAGGAACGGCCGGCGGGGGAAGGAGACGGCGTGGGGGCGCTGCGGCGACGGACCAAATCCAGAGTTGCCGCCGGTCTCCACCTTGGACCTCTCCAACGAATGCTGAGGGCCATCTCCTCCTCGTAGTCGGGCTCGGAGCTGGACATCGTAGTCGATGGGATTGGAATCAAAGAGGGAGATGAGAGGACGGAGCGAGAGGGAGTGAGCTAGGGTTCGGAGTGAGGCGTTCGGATTGGGGTTTTGTGGGATAACACCGGGGTTGGTAGTGGGCCGGGCTTATTAGGCGGACGCGCTCGGGAGTGCCTCACATTTGCTCTATATTTGGGTTGGATATGAGGTATGTCGGTCAGCCAGGGCATCTGAGGTTCGTTTGAGACGCCCAGCTGGGTCAAAATTTAGTGACCGGTCAGTCCGGATAAGCCGACCGGGCGTTTGAGAAGGGTTTAGGATGCCCGGCTGAAATATAAGATCATTTAGACTAATGATCTAAACAATCGATGAAAAAACAATAAGTTTGTGTACGTGCACGGTGTGACGCTTTCAACTTGTCCGGCGGCTCATCGGGGTGTTGCCTGCATGGAGGTGTGTGGGTACTCTTCTCACCACCATTTTCCTTCCGAAATTCCGGACTGAACGTTGCTCTGTGAGCGTTGAGTGAAGGTCGATACTGATGTACTTAACATCGAGATCGATAAAAATGAACTACTAGCTGATAAAAGATGCATCGTGACAACTCCATGCATGCGTGTCCAAGGTCACAATCTTACCATGTGTCAACTGCAGCTTGTGTCTGCATCATGTCAACTACTAAACTCTTACCGGGTGAACGTGTACACGTTAGCACATGATCGTTAGTTTCAGCGTAGTGGATTGACCCGTAAAGCTCAAGTATATGTCCTGCCGGACACATTTTTATTTACTTTTGTAATTTAATGGGGACATGTGTCGGTCCGCGAAGCGGTTCGAATGTCCGTAGCAAATTAGATTGTGATTAATAACAATTTAAAACATAGCAAATTTGGTGCGCACTGCTACATATGGGTATATTCATGAGTAAAAGGCTATACCCGTGCCTTACCCATAACTTAATGGGTAAGGTATGGCTACTACCTGTGGGTATAAATTTATGCCCATACCCTACCCATGCGGGTACTGTATCCGCGGGTACCCATACCCGTGGATAAAATTGCCATCCTTAGCTCCGGTATATGTCCGGTCGGACATTTGTTCACTTTTACAATTTAACGGGACCTATATCGGTCCGCGAAACGGTCTGAACGTCCGTAGCAAATCAGATCGTGATTAATAACAAATTAAAACATAGCAAGTTTGGTGCGCACTGCTACATGTATTTTTTGAAGTTTCCAACTTGTCGAGTGGTTGCTCTGGCCGTACTTGATGCATGCCGTGAGGCTACAGTGCCGCCCGTGTTCATGCCCTCGGCCTCCATGCATCTTTGCATGTGCTCGTGCAGGGTTCATCGAGGCAGTATCTGCTGACCACTGCCCTCGTTGAAAAACAATGGAGGAAGTAAAAGATCCCGTTGACAAGTTGACTGCCAAGCCAGTCACTAGCGACGTTTGCTACGCGCTGTGTGAAAACGCAAGAAAGACAACCACACTTGCTTCTGTCTCTTTGTTCCTTTCGAAAGGTGTTGAGTTTCTTTTTACGGCGAGAAAAGATGCCAAGTACTGATCCCACCAGAACTCAGTTTGGCACGTGACATGGCGGTAATAATGATACACCGGCACACAGAAACGGCAGTAGTCCTCTCCTAATCCACCCCCCAGGGTGGGCGATCATGTGTGCCGCCGTGCGTGCGTACGTATGGCATGGCAATGCCAGGTTTCGATGATCAATGGTGGTGCGTCTGCCAGTGGCCAACGGATGAGGAGCACTTCGATGCAGGCAGAGTGCATATACACACGGTTGGCAGCTGAGGTGAAAACTTTGTCAGTTTAGCTAAACGACAATTGACTGAATTTCAAATTAGAGTCAGTGGATTTTTGAGAGTGAGCCGGGAGGAAGGAAGGTGAAGGAAGGGGCTCGCCTGAGGGCTACCCCATTATCTAACTTAGGGTTTAGGGTGGGGACGGCGGTGGTGCACTTGGCCGGAGAAAAAACACAAACGCAGGCGGGGTTAGAGGGATGGCCGGGGCGGCGGCTAAACCGGCAGCGGGGGCCGGTTCCGGGGAAGGCGGGAGGCGAGGCTGCGCAGGAGCGTTGCCGGTCACGGGTGGTGGTCGCAGGCGGTTTGGCCGACAGCCCGGACAACGGTCTGGAGAAGAAGGAGAAAAGGAGGAAGAAGAAAGGCCAGGCACCGTTGGAGGTGTATCGAACGTTCAAAAATGATCGAGTAATCCAAATTTAGATAACAGTACACTGACGTGTAGCCTAACCCAAACTTTGTGAGTGAGAGGGAATCCGAATACATCCCAGTGATTGGCTTTCGGCTCGGCGTCATGTTCCGTGGTGCACGTACGTAATTAACAAAGGCGTGCAAGAATGCAAGAGGTACTGTCCTCGCCTCCATCTTCATCTTATCATTTCCACGATTCTGGAGTAAACGTTGCTAAGGGAGGATTTAGTAAACTTTGATAGCGATGAAGTTGTACACTAACACAGTTGAAAGCGATGTAATAGTACTAGTTGACATCAAAATAGTTGACAACGACAAAGAGACACAGCTGATCATGGCGCATCATGACAAACTGCGTGTGTGTCTCAAGTGCTTCGTCTCAACCACACTTTGTCTTAGGGGTATCTCCAACGCGCATGTTCAAATTTTCGCCCGAATCCAGCCGGATGCCGGCCATCCAACCGTGATCATCAAGTGCCCGTGGGTCTCAAAATGATTGAACACGAAGTAGGTAAGTTTGATATATTACAAGAGAAAAAAGATGAAAATTTAGAAGTTTCACATAAACTTAAACTAAACTCAGCTAGGCCTACGTCGCCGTCCGCGCAGTCGTTGTCGCCGCTGCCCTCCTCCTCCTCGTCGCACTAGTGGCAAAAGGCCCGTAAGGTGTCGCGACATCCTTCCCTGTCCGTTTTGGCGCGATCGCAAGTTGCAATGCAGATGCTCGGCCGCGTCCTCCGCCTTGCGCCTGGGTCCTTGGCTTGGAGGCAGACTATGCGCACGGACTCGGCCAGTCCGACTTGGAGGAGCTGGGTGTTGAGCCGGTGGGGGGCGGTGGGCATCGCACTGCTCGGTGGTTGTGGACCGATGGAGGGCCCGAGCCTCTGTGAGCTTAGCGTCCGCAAGGACCCAGGCTGGCGCCACCTGGGTCTTGACGATGTCACTACCGATGCACCTCCACCTCAGATAGGCATTTCTTGCCTCCCGATGGGGACGCGACGCTACGGCTTCGTGATACGTCTCAAACCATCTATGTTTTTAATTGTTTTATGCTATTATAATATCACTTTTGAATACTTTTTATGACAATTTTATTATTTTTCCCGGACTAACCTATTAATTCAATGCCTACAGTTAGTTGTTGTTTTCTGTATGTTTCTGATTTTCTAGAAAATCCATATTTCCATAGCTCGAAAATCCTTGGGGATGTTTTTATAACTTTTTCGAAGTCAGGAGGATTCCATAAAGTGTCGGGAGGCGACAGGGGGTCACCCTAGTCCCCAAGCGGCCATGCCAAGCAGCTAGGGGTCCACCCGCGTGGGGAGGCCGCATGGGGGGGGGCCCTGGGCACCAACTTATGTCGCTTCTTTCGCTTATAAATCCCTTATTTCGAGAAACCCCGGTACCATTTTTTTCACAAAGAGGTACTGCTCTCGCCTTCATCTTTTTGTTCCATGATTCTAGGGTAAATGTTGCTAATTGAGAATTTCGTAAACTTTGATAGCAATGCAGTTGACGTTAACACAGTTGAAAGAGATGTAGTTGACATCAAAATAGTTGGTAATGACAAAGAGACACAATTGACGATGGCGCACCGGGACAACCATGTGTGTGTGTCTCATATGCATCATTTTCAAAAGCATTGTGTCTAACAACAACATGTGTGTAAACCACATCATCTCGATTACACCGTTTAACGTTCACCCGTTTGCACATTCATGTTAATCTGTTTCTCTAAAAAAAGTATGCCTTTTAGGAGGAAAAAGCATGTTAATTTGTAAGATTATATACCACACGCAAACGCAAAACTCATTGAAAGACACAAAAATGTCCTAGAAAAATTTCACAAAGGACTCAAAAGAAAGAAAATAAGAAATAAGACCTTCAAGGTCCTTGCACCTTAGCCTGCAACGTCAGTCAATGGCCTTCACTGCCGTCAAAGCGTCCGCCGAAGAGGAAGAAGTCACGCTGTTGCTGACCAAAGAGCAGAGGGAGCACCGTAGCCATGATACTTTTGTCAGCTGAAAAATATCATGTCCGTCAAGGAAGGAGCAACTGTTGATGTGGAACGTCAACATGGAGACAACTTTGTAGGATTCGTCACCCTCGGCAGACGCTGTCAAGAAGAAAAAAGATCTGCGTGTTTTAAATCCCACTCTAGGGCACCTCGTTCCAGGTCACCACCCTTCCGCCTACTCCTATGCATGGTCTCTCGGGGCTTTGCGGAAATGTCGGAGCATGCATTGTCGAAGTCAGAGAGTAAAAAAACTCGATGGGGTGTCGGTGTTGCCATCTCATCGACACTACGAAGGCAAACAGAGCTCCCTAGTGAAGTCGATATAGGAATAGAGCAAACTTTATCAACAAAATCAGAGCAAAAGGCATTAGATACCACCACCACCCCCTTCGGGGCTAAATCCGGCAGATCTCGGGTAGGGGTCCCGAGCTGGTGATCTTGGACGAACAACAGACACGATATTTATCTAGGTTCGGGTCCTCTCAAAGAGGTAGAACCCTACGTCTTGCTTTTGTTGTATTTATTTTGATGGAGTACATACAGGATGATCTACCTCGACATCGCATGTGAATGAATGATTCTCTATCCTATGAGCTAAAACCACCCGGCTTATATAGGGACGGAGGGTACCTAGGGTTTACATGAGAGGTCGGTTACATATAGTGATAAACATGCCGATAATTCAAATGCATCTTGGAGTGTATGGCAAGAGTCTTTGGAGGATTTCATCTGGAGCATGCCCAGGGGCATGACAGTCTTGCCCCACTCGTTGATGATCCACGGTCCTCGGCCAGGGGCATGAAGGGGCCTATGTGGTTAGCACCCCCTAGGCCGGACCTGAGTGGTCGGCAAAGGAAAGGAAGACCACGGTGTTTGCCCTGACATTGTGTTCTTTGGTGAAGAAAAAAGAACTCTAGGTTTGTCGCCGACTTTTGCTATAGCGTGAAAAACCTCGACAGATACATCATTTTCTTTTGCTCGCAAAAAAATGAAATGATACACCACTATTTATTGTTGGGAAAAAGTACCATACTTTTTTTTGCTGGTGAAAATTAAACAGTGAATTAGACTGCCCTTTGCTCCCACTATTTTGCCAGCCTTTCGAGGAAAAAGAAGATTTGCCATCGCCATTCGCTTTACTGTCGGGTTTTGCAGGCACGGTGCGCACGAGGTATGGCGGCAGTAACCCCGGCAGAGACATCGGGGGATCTAGACCCCCGATCGACCCGAGGGCGATCATTCTTGCGGTCGTGCGTAGTCGTACTCGTACGGCGAGGGAGGGTTGGATGATGGTGGCGAGGCGTGTGCAGCAGTGGGCAACCAACGGGGTCCGTCCGATGCCGATGCCGAACACACGGACACGACTGCCGAAGCCAGAAAGGCGTGGCCAGCTAGTGGGGCGAGGAGAATGGATGGATGATGTGAAAACTGTTTCGTCGAGTGGACTGGAGGAGAGAATCTGAATCCGGGTGATTGGCATGGCTCGCGTCCCGTCCTGTGCTTGTCGGACAGGTGACGCCGGGTGGCCGGGCCGGACGAGGCATACGTGTCGGGCACTGGGGGCGAGACGAGGGCGCGACGCAGCTCCAACGAGATGAGCCGCCCGCCCACATGAATGAGTCTCGTGGTGTTTCGCTTGGGCGGTGGAACGCAGGGACAGGACGAGGGGCCATCGGTGAGCTGCTTGGTGTACGTACGGGCCGGGGCTGAGGTTACTGTTAGGCCACATGCACGTACCTCTCATGCCAGCCACCAAGCGAGCAGCTGCAACCGCCCACCCGGCCCCTACGGTCGTTGTTCCTTTCTTCTTCTTTTTTGAGGGGAAGTCGTTGTTCCTTTCTATAATAATCTTATGCTGCAGCCAGGAGCACGTCAGTTCCATTTTCTACGTGACGGAGCGAATGCAGGGGGAGCAAGCAGGTCTTCTGGTGCGTGCGAGGAGAGGATTTAACGGCATTGATTGATATGGTAGGAGCAGTAGGTTGCAGTTAGGTTAACGAGAGTAGAGTAGATAAACAAGGAAGATGCTCCCTCCGTCCCGATTCAGCCGGTCACCGTCCAAGAGAGACGCACATGCATGGACACACGGCGGCCACACGGGCTGAGGAAACGCAGACATCCATCCGTCCGTCCGCCGTGGCTCAGCTCCCCAGCTCAAGTGATTAATTAAATAAATAAAGCCAAGGAGGAGAGGAGAAAGTGAAGAGCTGATGCGAGGCACGTGTGGCGTGAGCGAGACTGACGGATTTGACAAGCAAACGCAACCGGTCGAGTGGAGTGTGAGCGGTATTGCTAATCGCGGCCGGCCGGGCCGGCCAGTGAGTGGATTACCGGTGCGGTAGGCTGGAACGGAACGCGGGCGCCGCGGCCCATTAATGAGCATTCACGTGCTCTGCGCCCCTCCCCTCTCTTCTCTCCAACCCCCGCTCCAGCTCCAGCTCCAGTTCCCACTCCCTCCCCCAGCGCCATTGCGGCCGGCCATTGCCAGGTGTTCCACTGCAACGCTCCTAGCTGCTACAGGCACGGCACCTCCGCTCTTCTCCCCCAGCACTCTCGCCTGAGTCGCCTCGCCCCGCGCGCGATCGGTGCTCCTGCTGCTTCCCTGGCCGGGCCTCCTGGACGCGGCGGCGGCGGTGTTGCGCGGCTGCTCTGCCGGCTACGGTCTCTCCGTTCCTGAGGGGGCCTTCGCATCTCTCTGGCGCCTCTCACCCTTGGCACGCCCGGCCACGGATCGCCGGCCTGACACCATCCGGCAGCCGGCCCCGCACCGCCGCTATCGCCGGCCGAGCCGCCGCGGTGGCGTGAGGGCCGGCGTCGGACCACGGCCGCCGGCGGGGAGATCCGCGACCCCGGCAGCGTCTGACAGGCGGTCCGTCCACCGGCGTCCGGCGGCGCCGCACCGCAGGTACGTCCACGGTTTCCTCCCCTCGCCGCCTCCTTATTCTCTCC
>NC_057811.1:479794220-479819997 GCF_018294505.1 Triticum aestivum
GCCCCCGTCGCTTTCCTCTTCCCCAAAAGCGTCGCCTTTCCAGGCCGAGCCTCCTCCCCCTCGATCAATCTCTCTCTCTATGTGCAGCATCTATCCCCCTTTCCGTAAATCCATCCAAAAAAGTCAAGAAACATTCACGCCGCGCGGCCCGTGCGACGTCCTCCGTCCTGCCGCCCGTAGCCAGCAATCCATGAATGAATGCTATCCTAATTGCCATAACCTCCGTCTTCCCCCTATCTTACCCCGTCCCGCCGATCCATGGGGCCCGTCGCCATTGCCGACCCCGAGCACGACCTCACCTCCCGCGTCCTCTTCCTCCCGGCGTGCACGGGCCAGAGAATAACAATACCACCAGTAATAATAATAAACCCAGAGGAGGAGGAGGCGCAGAGCCCTTGCGCGTTCCCGCAGGCCACCGCGGCGCCGGCCCGGCGGCGCTTCTCCTTGGCCGTTCCTCGCCGACCAGGTTCCCAATCACGAGATTCCCGCCGCCCCTTTTAACTAATCAATCCACTATTTTTAGCCTAGTAGTATATCTGATCCCATCACTTTATTTTTATCCATCTTTCACCGCCGTACCGCCGGTGATTCGCCTCGCGGTCGCTTTGGGCTGGGGGCTCGACTTTCCCCATCGATCCGGGCGCCGCCGTCGCTCTCGCAGTTGCCGCCGCAGCTTCACGCGGCCTTTGCCGCCCACGCCGCCATCCCTTTCGCGCGGATTCGATCGCGCCCCCGTTCCGGGCAGGGAATCGCCCGCCTTTCGCGGCGTGCGGTTGCTTCCGGCACCCGCGAGGGCCCGTCGCCGCATCGGGTGGGAGATCACCGGAGCGCGCCGAGATAAGATTTTCTCCCCTCACCAGAGCGGGGCAGGACGACAAGAAAAGCCGCTGTGCGCGCACATTCGCGCCCCCATCCCCGTCTCCTTTTCCGCGCCCGAGCTTTTCCGGCTGCGAAATCGCCATGATGAGCTCCAGTGGCTCCGAGGTGGGGGAGCGCGCCTCACGTGAGTGACCACCACCACCACCATCCCCCTCCCTCCTCGTCGTCGACGCCAAACCGCTTTTTGTTCCGTTCTTGGGAGCTTGTCCCGTCTGCTGCTCCCCCTACCCCCCCATCACCTATACACACACGATTCAAAACATTTTGTATTTCCAAACCGAAGCCGGCTGCTGTTCATCAGTGCCCTGCTTCAGATTTTGAAAAATATATTTCCTTGTGTGTACCTATCCTCCTACCTACCAGCTCCTGTATTGAAGGCCGCGGTTGTTAAATGCGTCCTCCGTGCAGATGAAAGGGGCTCAGGATAGGAAGCAGAAGAAGAAGCAGGACCTGCAGGTGCTGGCGCCCTTCCCCGGCTGCCTCGGCAGGGTCATCAACATGTTCGACCTCAGCAACGGCGTCGTCGCCACCAAGATGCTCACCGACAAGGCGCACCGAGACGGTATGCCGCTGCTTGCCCTTCCCCTGTACTACAATTTGTGCTGTTCTTTCTGCTTTCTGCTGTGCGGCATTCTCCTCAGACGATCTCTGATGCGGCTTACCCGTGTGCTTTGCAGTTTCTCCGGCTGGCAAGGACCGGAGCGGCAGTTTCAAGATGGCGAGTAATCAGTTTCCGGCTCAGATGGAAGATAAACATGTATGTGATAATGCCAATGCTTCATGCTCCTTCTGTTTTTAACTGTATAAATAAGTTTCTGATATCTGTTCTCTTTTTTTACTGCAGAGAGACAGTCAGCAAAGAAGGAGCTCTCCAACGAAAAGATCAAACTCACCCACCAACAGATCTGGCGTGTCACCCGTCAAGATGCTCATGGAGCAGGACATGTGGAGAGAAGGGGTGCCCGACGACGAGCCTCTCAATGTTGTTGCCAGATTGATGGGTCTAAACGACGCTCCAGCCGTCCGCCAGTCTGATTTGGCATCAGGAAGAAGGTTCAGTATGGAAGACGACGGCCGAAATGTCAAGCCAAAGAAGGAAAGCAAATGCCACCAGAACCAGAAGGCAGGAACACGGCATGAGGAGACATGGAGCAGTTTACGTGATCAGCCTTCGAAGATCGATAGCAGCAAGAACAGACACCAAGGAAAGGATCCTTCTTGCGAGAGGAGAATGTCCCTTGTCCGCGAGAAGTTTGCTGAAGCAAAACGTCTGGCTACGGACGAGAAGCTTCTCCATTCAAAGGAGTTCCAAGAAGCGCTGCAGTTTCTGAGCTCAAATAAAGACTTGTTCCTGAAGTTCCTTGATGAGCCAACTCCGCTGTTATCAAACAACCATTATGGGTTCGAACCTGTTGCACCACCTTCAGAAATAAAGCAGATAACCATACTGAAGCCATCAGAATCAGTGAAGAGAAAGGGCAACATTCATGCCGGGAGGCAGCTATATTCAGAGGGAAATGAAGCTGAAGGCAACAGATGCTGGCGCCACCAGAGCTTAAATGTTAACCCGACAAATTCAACTTTGTCCGAACCAACAAGAATTGTGGTACTAAAGCCAGGGCTTCCAAAGTCTCATGAAGATACGATCCCAGTGTCCTCGTTAGAATCATCAACAGAGGCAGATAGTGAAGACGATAGTGTGATGGCAGTTGATGAAACAGTATCCTCGAGAAGGCTGGCCAAGGAGATCACTTGGCAGATGAGGATGCGCTTAAAAGATAGCCAGGATGAAGATAGTTCGCTCTCTTATGAATACCATGATACTTACAATGAAAATAGCTCCTTTAGTAAGTCAGAGGTTGAAACCGCTAAAGAAGTGTCCGGTGAAATAAGTGAGGATCTGGAGTTTGGTACTCCTACTTCTGGCCGTTCCTGGGATTTCCTGAGCAGGAGTGACAGCCCTTATTCTGCATCATGCTCCAGTCAGGCATCCAATCGACGTGAACCGTCGGTGGTTAAGGAAGCCAAAAGGCGGATCTTGGAGAGATGGTCGGTGGTATCGTCAACTGTTAGTGGCGAGGAAGAAAGGGGAGCACGTAGAAGTGTGGGCACACTAGGTGAGATGCTCACAATCCCTGAAGGGAAAAAAGATCAGGAGGAGTGTGGGGGAATAACATTAGAGAGCAGATCGCCTGAGCTGGATACCGCAGATCCTTTCTCATGTTTGCCAAGGTCTCGGTCTCTTCCAGTTTCTTTATCTTATGGAGGCAGGGAGTCGAACAGGGTTGCAGTTGGTTCTCAGGAAGCTGACAATGAAAAAAGTAGGAAGTCATCATCATTTAGGGAAAGAGTTTCCAGCCTGTTCTCTAAAAACAAGAAATCAGCTCGGGAGAAGTTAGGTCCACCTGGAGTTTTGTCTGCTAATAATCCACTCAAGAATGGAAGTGCTGTGACTATTGGTGATGGCAGTGAAGCATCTAGCTATTTTACACTGGACAATCCACAGAGACTTACTTTGCTTGATGATGATGAGAATGCTGTGCAAAGACACGTGGCTGGTTCTTGTCACACTAATAATGTGGCCAGCATCCCTGCCAAGGTAAATTCCCAAAAAGTTATCTTATTACAGCTATTGTCGTACCTTTTCTTTTTTCAGACCTGTAGATTTCTTATTGCAGGTTTTTTTTTTTTTTGCGGGTGTTATTCATACTTCTCTAGTCAAGTTAAATTACTAAAGTTTTGCTCTGTTCTGTTAGGGTGCTTCTCCTTTGCCAAGTCTTGGTGTCCCAGGATTCTTTGGCGAGTCTCAAGACCAACCAAGCCCTGTGTCTGTACTGGACCCGGATGGACCGTTTCTCTGTGATAATAATAGGAGGCTACTCTACTCAACTGAAAATTTCATCACTGCATCCCCACGTAAGCTGTTAACCAGTCTCATCAAACTATTAACTGAAAGAGTATCATTTGTGTAATGGCATTCATTGTGTCTCTGCAGAAATCGTGTCCAGGTCTCCACTTATCGGATCATTTTCAAGATCCTTGTCATGGGAAGAGCCCCCATCGGAAGTCATGTCGCCAAATTCTTTGAGACTAGCAAGGCTTTTCTCCAAGGCTGATGACGATCAAGACTCGTTGACGATTATCCAGAAGATAGTCTCCTCAGCTGGCATGGATAGAAAAAATTGCGTATTAGCCAGCCCTCTGGACCTGAAGTTGCTTGAGAAGTTGTCGGATCACCAAGCAGTGGAGATCAAGTCGAGGGAAAGGCGGTCGAAGGAGAGGCTTCTCTTCGATGCTGTCAACGTGGCGCTCACAGAGCTCACTTGGACAGCAGAACTGTCTGCATACCCATGGGGTCGGACATGTCGTTCGCAACGAAAAGATCAAGATGATGATTCCTCCTGTAACTCCGCCGCCGATGAAATTTGGCGGGTCATAAGGAACTGGTCGATACTCGACAAGTATCCGCCCGGCGAAGTCATTGAGAGGAACCTTCTGCTGGAGATGATCCTCAAGAGGGAGGTGGTGGAGACCGCCACCGCTGACACGACACGGCTGGAGACGTTTGAGGTCTGCGCCATGGTTTGCACGGTGGTTTTGGAGGACCTGCTTGAGGAGGCCCTTGTAGATTTGACTAACAGCACCTAGTGAGGTACCTCCACCCCTAACTATTGATTTTGCCTCTCCCCAACTCGTAGTGTTTCTGTTCGCGTGATGATACTTGCTGCTGTAACACTGCTCTATTTATCGTGTTACCGCAGAAAATGTGATGCCAAATGTGTGCCTTTTCCTGATTTACCCTCTCCTTTTTCTGATATAGGGGTGATGCTGTAATTAGCTGATTGTTTACCGTTTTGACAGATAAACCATGTCAGTGTTGAAGGTTATCATCATCTTTTCTTCATTAATACGACACAAGTCAGTAATTAATTTTGTACTCCTGTAGTAAGCTGTTGGTGTTACTTGAATTAGAATGATGATCTCATTCAAGATGGAGAAGGCAAACTAGAAAACAAACAGTAGTACAAAAGACAGTAACATATCGCTTGATTTAGTGTGGTCCAATAGGATAAGTCACTAGAAGCCATGATCTGATCCACAGGTCATCAAAAGAAGCAGCCCAGCACAGCTCACAAGGCACTGTAATCTTATTTTGTCAGGATCCATGTCAACTGTGATTTGCCTATGTTAACTGCTCAGAGCACCATTTGTTTACTTCCAACCAGCCCTATCTGGCTAAACCCCACTAGAGCAAAACAATGTGCTAGTAACTGTCTTAGCAGCAAGGCCAATGCTGCTTGGCCATTTGGCATGTTAGGGCTAATGAGCCCGACAGACAAGCGCCTCGTCATCGCCGCCGCGCCGATATCGGCATATTTGGGGGCTCGCAGAAGATAAAACCACATGAGATGAGAGGAATCTCTCGATCTTGAGTTAGTTTTAGTTGAGTACCAAAGTTGCCAATGGATGGTGTTTTTTTACGGAAGCTGGAACCACGGCGTCAAACATGCATTTGATCCCTGGTGTGCTGTTTCGTGCAGTCCCAGCTTATATTATACAATCTGACCCATATCCTCAGTATCTTGCTGCCAGCTGAAAACAATGTGTTGCTGTGATTGGGTTGTAGGATTGTGTTGTGCCTGGTCACTCATTCATGTGTGGACTAGTAGTAGCACTGTAGGTGCATGTGGGTGTGCCAACAGGGCCCACATGGCAGGCAGGCAGTGGCTGCCTCATGAAGGCCATGATCTATCCATCTCCACATGACTGCATCTGCATGTATGGCATCATCTCCATTGCTGTGCAGTGAGGTTTACTTATTACTGTGGAGTGTGGACCTGGAGGAAGAAGGGGGGGCCAAGCCAAAGCCAAGGCCAAGGCCAGGGCCAAAAGGCTGGGGTGTTTGTGTGGCTGTTGATCCTTTTCAGGCTTAGCATGTGAGTTCCCTGGGGCATCCTCTGCCTAACCTCGCCATCGTCTTCCTCCTCCTGCCATCCTGACCAAATGACCAAGCTGCCTGTGCTGCATGCCAGCCTCCACAGCGCACAGAGCACAGGCCCTTGTTTCGAGGGCAAGTTGGAGCGCTGTCGTACGTCGCGCAACTTGCTCTGGCTGCTCTTCCATGTCGTAATAAATGGCGTGGATCGGTGGTACTTGTGGCGGTAAGAAAACAGTGCTGCTGCTGCTGCTGCGTATTCAGGTCTCTGCGTCTCTAGTCTTCACTTCCTGATGATGCCTGCATCTATCAACTTATCTTCCCACTCCTGCTGCTGCTGTTGCTAAACAACAGATTAGTGGTACATGTGGAGCATCAGCGTGGCCTCTGCAAATCTGGCTGGCACCTCATCCATTTCATTATTATTACTGCCTGGATCAGTAGAAAGTTTTGTGGTACACAGTACTAGTAGGACTGTGGGATCGATCTGATGGTGCGAAGCCGTCAGTGCTTATTACTTATTAAGTGAATCTACACTCTAAAATATGTCTACATACATCCGTATGTGATAGTCTGTTTGAAATGTCTAGAAAGACAAATATTTAGAAACCGAGGGAGTATTTGAAACGGAGGGAGTAGATAGATAGCAATAGTGAGTGAAGGATCCAAAGTTTGGAGTAAACGAGAGAAGAAAGCATGGGTGGCGTGGCAGCCAGGAAACAACGTACAGTTTTGGTTTTGAAATCTGCTGGCTGGCTGAGTGCTCCATGGCGCATCATCTCCTGCACGCCATTTGGCCTGGCCACCATTATTATTTTCTCAGAAAGAGGAGTGGGACTGTGGAGTGTGGATGAGATGGACTAGTGTAGTGCAGTCGTGGTGGTGCAGCAGGCAGAGGAGGAAGAAGAAGCCGTTGGAGTCGTTGGGACTTTTTTTTTTGGAATGTTGGCAGGAGAGCTGCCAAATTCATTGATCAGAAAGGGGCATTACAAGTAATACCCCAAGGAGGAATGCAGCGCATAAGGCGAGTGCTAAAAAAGAAGAAATGAAAAGAGGTTGCTCAGTTTATCAAGGAAAACCGGGCAAAAACCTAAACAACGCCTAACAAGACTAGGCCTAAAGCACCATAACATATACAACACGTCAGACGGCCAACACCCCACAACACACCCGACCGGGCACTGGAGCGCTTTCGCCGCTACCAAAGTGCACACCGCAAACCGTTGGGACTTGGGAGGGGTATTCAAGGCCGCAACGGTTCTCTGCTTTCTTTTCCTGGAAAAAAGGTTACAGCACTCTCTGCTGAATCTTTGGTAGGAGTAGTACAGTACTCTGCTTCCCATTTTTTTTGTTGAATCTGGATCTGGGTGGGGCCATGCATGTGCTTCCATGGCTGCCCCATGAAGTGAACAGATCCATGCAACACTGGATCTACAGTGTAGCCATCCCATACGCACGTACGTTTTCTGTTTTATGCTAGCACCAGAGTACAAGTCCATCTTTTTTTTTTAAATAGCTGCGGCGGCTGGCTGTACCGCTGTAGTAGTACACGATATCCGGCCGTGCATGTGCATATGAATGCGGTGGCGTCCGTCGGTCCTGTGGCAGTGTCGAGCGTCGCGTGTATGCGCAGCTCTCCTCGCTCAGAAAAATAAATAAATGTACTAGTATGTGCCTCGGAAATCGCCACACGCAACGCAACATGGGCCTGAGCAAGTCAAGATTGCAATTTACGAGGCCCGCAGTGCGTACTGAACTCACCTACTCCATGGAGTGCAGACGCGGGTACTACACCGTACACAGCATGATCGTATCCCAGGTTTCATCCATCGAGATCAGGCCTGAAACATTTCTTCGACCGACGCAACGCCAACACACATGCATGAGTTTTTTCTTTTCTTTTTTAAGAGATAACACATGACATGCATGAGTTGGGTCACGAGCAGCGCTACAAGTTTCCAGTCCAAACAAGAGGACGTCTGCTGCCATATTTGTAAAAAACCGAGTCAAGCAAAAAAACAAAGGCCAGACAAATATTTTGCATTCCGTGTCTTTGCGGCATGCATGCATGGTAGGAGTAGATCCAGTCGTATGGGTATCTTTGAAACTCGTACAGACAGGGCCTCCGCTGGCTTGGGGCCTTGGACAACATGGCGAGTTAATTTGTGCCCTTTATCCCGGAGATGTATTGAATGTATGTAAACAAATGGCTGGACCAGCACCAACACCAGCAGCACGTACCACCGGCCGGAGCCCGGAGGTGAGGTACGTACGGCGCATGCAACGGCAGGCAATCAGTTGAGTTGCATGCATGCAACGCAACTAGCGCGCGCATTCATCTCTCCTCTCTTGTCCTCTCCCTCCCTCCCTCCATGTGCAAGTGCACACCCACACTAGTAGTACCCGACTGGACCAGCCCAAACCAACAAACAGCAAGAGGGAATTATCAAACTAAACTGGTGATCCATCCAAGCTGCCAAGCCAAATAGCAACAAGCAAGCAAGCGTAACCCGGCACTCCACTCCACCCACCGTCGCGCACAGTATCTGCATCTCCTTTTCTGGTCTAGATCTCCAGCCAGCTCCGGTGGTCCTCTCGCCGGCCGGCAGATGGAGCTAACTAACAATACTGGTCCACCCGTCAGATCACCCACGTATCCATGCACATAAGTAATACGGCAACTACATCCCATGTTAGTGTATAGGCAAGAAAACGTATGGCGGTACGTGGGAGTGTATTAATCAGCTAGCTGGTCCTGCCTGCAAATGGCAACCAACGCAGACTCACAAACAGTGAGACATTTTGGACTGCACGTCTACGTGGGCATGCAATAATAATAACTACTACTACTAGTACATTACTAACTATTACCTCTGTTCCGAAATATATAAGTCGTTGGGCCAACAACTTATATTTCGGAACGGAGGGAGTAATTACTAACTAACTGGCAAAAAAAGACTAATCAACAGCAACAGGCCACGCATCTATCATTTTCATAGCTAGGCTGCTGCTGTGCGTGCGTGCATGCGCCCACGAGAAAACACAGCATGTGGGATGATCAGTGCCTCAGTGGTATGTATATATGCCACTGTGCGTATGTACACATGCACAGGCGTACGCTCCCACATAGCACATGCATGGATGCGTGTACGTACGCGATTAATTAACGAGGGCGACCTGCAACTGGTATTTATCAGTTTGCGCGCGATCGTGCATGCATGTGTTTAACGCACGCACGTACGTACGCCGGGGAATTGATTAACATCTCCACTTGGCCGCAGGACGTACGTACTCCATCCATTTAATCCAGCTGCAAACCAAAAAGAAGAGTTGGTTAACTGCCCCAGGAAAAAAGAGCATTATCAAGATCGGATCGGCTAATTACTACTGAGTGCAGTGCAGTGCAGTGCAGGACAGGCAACACATACGTAGAAGCAGGTCGGCAGGAATTAATTAATCAACACATACCCTCATCTTCGTCTCTCCAATTAAAAATGGACTTACCATAGATTTTATAGTGAGGCAACTACCCAAAAAGAGACTGCCGCCCTGTGTAAAGCATCAGTGCCTCAGTGGTACACCGGTACCATGTATACATTACTAGCCGCGGTTTTAGCAAGCGGAATGGATTTTGTAACATATAGCGTATCTAGCTATCTAGATGGTCCAGTGTGCAGACACACGTGGACCGCGGATGAACTGCAGCAAACGCCCAGGACCACGGAAACTGTTGTACCAAACGCTCACGAGTCAACTTGCATCTGTACATAATAAGTTGCATTGGCAGCTACCATACCAGCAGCAACCAACAATAATACCCTTTGTTTCCGGCTTTCCGCATACAGCACGGTACTTCAAGGCCTATCACCATGTGCACGGCAAAACAAAAAAGGAACAGCAAAAGATCGTGATCGACACGACGGTTCGAATCACTGGAATTCGCGGCTGCAGTAATAGGGAACTAAATCCACATTGTGGTTATAGGAATTTTAGCACTAGCAGTTTGATTTCAAAAAGTGAAGACTCTAGCTGCACTGCACAGCCAAAAACAGAGAAGGCTAATCAACCATGTATAGTTTTTTTTTTTCTGATATAAAGGATCTCTACTCCTAATGTCTCAGTTGGTAGTCTCCGTTCCGGATTTATTTTCGTCCCACTATTTTCGTCCGGTTTTTTTTCGTCCTCCCTCCCACCTCCATCTTCACCTCCAAGTAACGATCCCAACAAAAACCACGTTAGAGGGAGCCGATGCCTCCAGGTGTCTCCTCGCACGCGAGAGAATCGAACGTCAAAAAAACTTACGAAAAAAACCAACGAAAAAAAGTCGACGACTCGCACGCACGGGCGAGCGAGCGAGGCCTCCCCCTCGATCCCCAACCAGGTCACAGATCCCTTCACCCCTGCCCTCGCACTCGCATCAAGCCGCCGCCTCCAGAGCGTCCTTGATCCTTGCGCTACCTCCCTTCTCCGCCGGCGATCTCTTTGCAAATGCTGATCCGCTTCATGGCCGCCACCGCTCCTTCTCGTCTATACAGCGACTGCCGGTCTCCACCACCAACGCCATATCATTTCCTCATTGTTCTGGAGCGGCGACACGCAGGTGATGGCGACCTATGTAGGTAAACGCCTCCTCTCATCTCTCTCCCTAGGATGCCCTGCCCTCTCCTTTCTCTGTCTGCCATTCATGGCAGCAGGGGATCCGGGGAACGGGGGCCGATGGCGGAAGGGAATGGGGACCAGTGGCAGCGGGGAATGAGATCTGGAAGTATTTTTTTTCTGACGGTGCTACGGCGGGCTTACGCCAGCCTGGGAAGTATTTATTAACAGATGGTGGTGTTCTCAAATATTTGTTATTCAAGTTTCTTCGTGTGTTGTGCACCTAAAACCATGTGCTATTCCTGTTAATTGCATTATATCTTCCTTTCCTCTGTATTTAACACATTATTTGCCCCTAACTGAAGGCACCCATAATTCGTGGAAGAGAACCCACAGTAACTGCAGAAGAAAAGAAGTTGGGATCTGAGAGATCTGGAGAGCTTAGTGCAAAAGTAAACCAGGCAAGCCCTTTTCCTCTGAAGAAGGTTGTCTTCTCTCTGCACTACATAATTTTTTACAACTGTATTCTCCACATTTATGTTATAATAATCTCCTCTAGAATTGTTTGGATGCATTTTCTTCCAATTTTATGGGCTCTAGCTTAATTACCTTCTGAATTCTTCTGATGGCTTCTCAATGATATTCAGTTATATTGAGACGAACGAATGCCCTGCTGTCCAATCACTTGCCACCAAATTTATGTCCTGTCCGGTGTATATTTGGCCAGGTATGTTCATCGCACATTCAGAAAACACAAAAAGAATTGTGTACCTGCTATCCATTTTGTCTTTTATAGTGATTCTTCCTTCTTTTTACATTATATAATTGTGCCTCATCTACATTACTTAACCCTGCTTATGTATAGATTGTTGAAGTAGTGTGCCGCAAGCTGACTCCCTTATAGATGACACCGTACAACCACTTCACACACTCCAAAAATGTAAGGAAAATCTGTACCGTTCTGAGTTTCAAGCAATATTCAGTAGGCACATGTAAGGTAGTCGGAGTTATATTTACAGGAGTCTGTGGTTGACCCTGTCAGGTTAAGTGCTTGATATCTGAAGAAGCAAAGAGTACTAAAGTTTTGGCATATATTACTGCCCTTCAGAAATTATGCAACCATCCGAAGGTAATTAATTCCAGTTTAATGTTTCGCCCCACGATATATCTCTTTCAGTGAAAGTAGTTTCGACAGTAGGATCAGAGTATATTACAATCTTTTTTTAATTAGTTAATGTCCGCACCTTGCTAAACCCCAACACATTGAGCTGTCTCGTCTGGCTCCGCCGCTGCACTTGGTCGATGTCCTCACCTGGCATCATGATGAGGTGGTGGCCGGTGGGTGGCGTGAGGAGCGGCAACAGACTCATTTATCTTGTTTACCAGTGTTTACATATTCTGTTAGGAAAAAACATCATCTAAGATGCAAGTTTTGATGAAAGGAGCTGTATTTTTTTTCTTTTATATTTTTGCTGGAAAGAAGGAGCTCTAACTTAAAGAGCATGTCAACATAGCTACTTCCAAATACTTTGAATGCATGCTTCAGCGAAGTCATCTCATAGATGAAGCAGCCTGAAAATTGCAGATTTTTAGCCAAGAGAACAAGCGAGCAAGACATGCAACTGAATGTTAGATAGGAATGCTTGCCTAGCAAACATATGTCTGACTTGGAGCCATACGGACTATCAGCAATAAGTTCAGGGCACATGTAACTGGGAGTTCCTACAACCTTCAGAAGAGACACGATTTATCAAATCATAAGCAAATTAGAAAGAGAAACACCTACCTAGGGGTTGAGCAAGAATAACTTACTGACACAGCTAAATCATGAGAAGTCAATACTTTAGGTCTTTATCCAGCCCAAAAAGTCCACGTTTTAAGCTATTTCTCCCCAAACTCAAGCAAGCCTCTAAATTAGAATGGAGAAGTTGCATAGGCAACAAACTTTTAGATACGTTGCATGCTTTAGGTAATCAATCTGCATGTTTAATTTTCTATGCTTTTCTTTTGCTTCACCTTTTCTTACTATCTTACCTTTTAAGTGATTAGGTCGAAGTGACTTCACTAGGAATTAGATGTGGATTATATATATGTGGAACTTCTTGCTATTACTGCTGGGCTTGCTAAAAAAAACAAATTCAGTATTGTTGTTCTCATGGAACATGCAAAGAGCTCTGTTGGCATGTATATTTTTTGATCTATCCGTTTAATTTGTTTCCAGAACTTATTATCCCCACGACCACTGCCATGGACTTTGTGGCCCGCCTGCTTATCCTTGATGTGGCTACAATGCGCGAACCAGTGTTCGACTTTGAACGCCGACATGGACGGCGGCCTCAAGTGCTACACCATCTTCTTGGTATGCAGACCAGCACCACTGGGGGCTTAGCCAAGTTGTTTTTTTTACCTATTTAACAACTAAGCGCTAGATATTGTCAACAGATAAATTTGGATGGGTAGGATTTTACTAATGTTTATTGATGATGCTTTGTTTCAGGATATGTGGAGAGGCTTTTTGCACTGCAGTTCAAGACATACTGTAGATTACATGGCTAAAGAAAATTATTTACGATTAATAAATCATGTTCTTGCTAAATTATTAAGTGTTCAAGCATGCCTACTATGATCCCGTGCTTCCTCTTTGTGTATGGCTTGCTGTGAAAACACTAAACATAACATGTGCTTGATTAATTCAGTATACTACTTCTCTTAAGAAGGTTAGGGTCAACGAGGAAGCACATAACTGTGTTTGATGCATTCTTCAGGTTGAGGGTCTGATAATGGACTTAACACAACTGCTGGAGAGAGATTAAAATATTGAATATGGTAGCAGAGGAGGAAGCTGAAGTTGGTAGATTAATAGAGCGAGAGTTCCAGACCCAGGTAAGTTCATAATTGAGTTGTGTGTAAGACCAGTGCTACATGGTTCCACTTTGCGTCTCTGTAATTATTTAGCTGAAGGTGTGCATGAGAATTAGCTATTTATTATTGTGTACTTTTAACTTTAGAAACATTGAAGTTGTCCCTTTTTTTATCAATAACTTAATGTGGAAAAGTATTCTTTTCAAGGGAATCATGGTTAAGAATTTGTATTAGAGGTTGGCAGTGATACTATAGTAAGTTTGCATTTTATACCAGCTAGCAGGACTTCATAGAAATTTGTTAGAGGAATTGCAACAACCTTGACCAAATATTATTTTTCTTATTCCTTTCTAGTTTTAGACAAAAACAATAGAGAATCTCAATCCTTCTACTGTCGCAGTACTTGAAGTAGAGCAACCGCTGCCTCAAACTTCAAAGAAGATGGGCATGAATGGCTGTTTTGGTTGCAGGTTACTCCAAGAACAAGTGCATTATATTTCTGTGTATCCAGTAGCTTATGCAGCCCATAATTACTTTCCCAACAGATTCATGATTGGGAGAAGTAGCTAAAGGTTAGAACTGCAGCATCTGAGCGTGTCGATTATCCAGACTATAAAAGGTCATAAGTTTTGATTGTGTGTCCATTTGTGTGCACATGGGTAAAAGATCCTTGGACATTTTATTTTTTTAGATCTCTGGAGCACCTTGAGGTAGCAATCCAGCCTACAATGTCACATTTTGTATGACCACTGCTCAAGAGAATTATTTTTTGAATATTTTACTAACATTCTCGTGAACCTGCACCTGAAAGTTTTAATTTTTGCAGCAAGCGATGCAGAGAAACAAGACAAATAACTACGAAGTAGTAGATCATAGAAAGGACTGGTGTCAATTGATCAGTCATAGTCAAAGAATGATATGGAAATTAAACTAAGCATGACATGTCGGAATAATAGCAGAACCAGAGCAAGAGAAAAAAGTTGATTAGCAGGTCGACAGTGATGCCTGCTAAGAGAGAATCCACACGTCCATCCTTTTGCCACTGCTGAAGCCCCACATCCTCGATCTCGACACGCTTGCCTGCCATCCTGGCCGACGTCCTCGCTATGGCCCCCAAGCCACGCAACCACCTCGCCAGCTGTTGCTAGAGCCGAGCGCGTTGGCAGACTCCGCACCCAAGGTAATACTTTCAGTCACGCTTATGAACAAGTTTTTTTTCTACCAAAACATAGGTTTCATTTCTGGGCAGCATGTTCCTCCCCAGGCATCAACAATGTGCAACAGTTGAGCCAAAGGGTGGGGTTGCTAGCTCCCTTGCGGTTAATTTTCATTCGATTTTCCTGAAACATTACATATGTACATAATTGTAACCCGGCCTAAGCTTCCTAGAAATACATGTCTCTCTAGGAAGTTTGGATATGTTCTAACTCTTCTCAGTTAGGGTTAACTGGATATGTTCTAACTCTTCACAACGAGAGTATATATTCATCTTGGAAATTTGTCAGTGATGTAACGTTTTGTGTACAAGCTGATTCATCTTTTTGGTCAGGTTTTTAGTTGATGAAGGACGAAGTCTGCACCAAGAAGACCATTCTGATGGATTCAAGAGAATCAAAAGTGAAGAATCAAGTTACAATAAATATGTCGATTACAAATATGCCTACAGATACACAAGTGGTTTTCAGATATCTTTGCTTGATTTGGAGCTGCTCAAAGAAAAAGGATGGCCACATATATATGGTAGTTACTTCCATGTCACAAAGGTGCTCTTCAGTAGGTACTGCATAATCACATTGAAGTTCATCACAACATTCACATTCTTAGTGTTGTTATCATATCATATATCATATATCTCTTCAGTGTTTGATCACAATTTAGATAATTGATCTGATGTTGCTCATCTTTCAGTAGACGTATTTTAAAATTTATGTTTAGTACTAGAATTCTGTTTTCAATTCAGTTTCACATCATCATGTCACTATAAATTTCAACATGGTATGCTTGCTCGTTTAGACTAGACAACTTTATGAAAATGCGGCATCGGCATCAGTATGCTGCCATTGATCGTATTGCCAAGCTTTTTTGTACATCATCTGACACAACATCATATAGTCAATATGATGCCCTATGCACACTGCCCATTAACTGAATTACTAGAATGTTCATTGTTTTCTTCCATGTGTATCCCTTGGGGTGTGGTTCTTATGAACACTTATTTGCAGGTTTATGGATTCCTTCTAGAGTTTGAGAAATTTTAATGAGAATTTGTTTGACAGAAACGCGAGGAGGGGCCATTAGGACAAATTTTTACGTATAAGAGATCTTGGGCAGACTGGAACCTATGGACCAAAACTGGGGCAAGAGTTCAGTAGCTTTGCTGTTGTTGTTCTGGAACTCTTTATGTCGTGAAATAGCTAGGGAAATTGCATTGGTGCACGTTGTATAAGTTGGGGTCCTCAGATTGATACAATATTGTAAGAAAACGCGCCTTAAGGTTTGCATCGTTTGTATTAAGGTTGTTCCTTATTTCAAACGAACATGCTTTAGAGGTGTTTTTACAGATGTGCTCCTGCTTCTATCTACTGATCAAATGACTTTCTATTTCATTGTTTTCTGCCAATATATTATTCAGGAGTAATGAGTGATAAGAATAAGATAAGCCAGTCGTGAGTGTGAAGTGGCAAGATAGTTTGTAAATTCAGAATCTTCATTGCAAGTACACGAACTGATGTTTTTTGCCCACACATTGCTCAATGATAATTTATACCATGTCTTTAATTTACTAGATGAACTGCACACCTGAACGCATCACTAATGGAAAGATTCAGCATCTTGGTCGGCTGCTTGCGGCGGGGCTTGTGGCTGGTGGTTGCGGCAGTGGCAGAGCAGTGTCCGAGAGCGCGGCGCAAGCAGTGGCCCCTGCTATGTGGGCTGATGGGAGCACACCATCCAAGCAGCACTTCCAAGTATGACAATGTCCGCTCTACACCAAGGTACGTGGGCACTCGTGCAAAGATCTAACATCTTCACCGACTAGGACTAAGGTATGTGTTTTCTTCTGCCCGTGTGATGTGGTGATAATTTGTTATGCATATGTTTGTAGATGTTAGTCAGTATTTGGGAGATATGAGGTAGTTTTCTAGATAAGAAATAGAACAAGAACGAGAAGGAGCTTTAGTTGGGCCATGTCATTGTGAACTTGCAGCACAAAATTTTATAGGAGGTGGTTGTCGTAAAATTAGGTGCTTAAGATCTGCGAAACTATAACAAATTTACTTTCTGGGTCTAACTATTTTAATAATTTCTTGCGTGAATAGATGGGCCAAGCCGAGCAGGCCATCACCAACCTACGTGCTTTGGTTTATTTTATTTGAGTATTTGTGTTCTTAATCTTTGTTTTCACTGGTGTGTGCTCCGTCCTCTCAGGCTAGATTTGAATTTGTTGTCATAGAAAAAAAATATCGCCTTTAATAGTAGAGGTGATCCAGTTATGTATGCAAGACTATGCAAGATCCTCGATGAGGATTGTTTTTTCTGAATCACTTATCCCTGAGCAGCATCTGCATCCTTCTGCCTTAGCCTGATCAATTCTTCCCACTATGCAGTTTTGTTTTTTAATTGCCAACATATTCGAATGGAGGTGTCTCCTTGTCAAGCATGCATCCGTTGAAATTGGGTGTTAACCAATTTTTCGAGGATTGCATCAATGTTTCTTCCTACGATGTTTATCTTTTCGGTCTTTTAGCTAATGACAATGTGTGACAGTGCTCAGTTGTGTATATTCTTGGACCTTTTACATTCAATATTAACAATTCAAAAGTTAACATGGATCTAGCCATCTAGGTGAACTTCCAGATAATGCTATCAATTTTCTAGCAAACTTGAAAGCTTTTGATACTTTTGCTTGTACTTGATATCTTCGAGAGACTCACATATATGAGTGTTGTGCAGTTTAGCTCTCCATATGGTGCCCATTTTTTTACGGGTAAGGCAAGAGCTCTGCCAATTCATTAAAGTTGAGGGGAAACTGTAAAGAAGGCATAAAAAGAAGAAGGAAAAGCGCCACAAAATAAATGGAGGTATGGTTGTTTTTGCTAGAAAAAACCCATAGTATTTTGCTAGAGAAAACAAATTGATGTGCATGCACTGATTACATTTGCTTCATGGCGCAATATGTTTATGCTACTGTTAAATTGTGTTTTTTTATTGTTTATTTTGTGTTATAAACATATTTTAAAAAGTATTTGGCTGTTGGTTTTCTGTGTTATCTTTATTGTAGTAATAGTTTGAACATTCAAATGAAAATCTGGGATATTACAATGATGATAATACAGCTTTGGTAAAGATAGCCTCTATTGATTATAAAATGCATGATGAGTGTTTTTCCTAATAACCATGGTATGTGAGGTTGATTTAATATTCACATATATGCTGAAATTTTGCACCGAAGAACCAGCAATCGAGTTATATGAAATTTCTTGCAAGAGCTACCATTCTTTTTAGTACTGACTAATCCCATGGGTACCAATGGTGAAATATTCAGGTCTAAATACTGGATGAGATTTTCATTGCTGGCATTCTTCATGAACCTGTCAAGGAGAACATTTCAATACTAATTGTTGCAAAGGTGTTCTCACCACCGGCTAGCAAGAAGAGAGTATGATTTTTCAGTGCTCACTGTTGTAAGCTTGATTCACAAGGAGCTTCTCAATGTTGTACATGTAGTTTGTGAGTAACAGAAATAAAACCTATTTCTTCATTCTTGTCTTGTACCTCCGTTTCAACTCCCCCAAACCAGTAGAGTTCAGTTACGTGTTTCAATATTAGGAAGTCATCATCTTCTAAAACAAATTTTGTTACCTACTCAAACATATTTTATTCCTGTGTTTCTAATAAATTTTGTATAAAAACATATGTACAATAGAACCTGTACAACCTGCATTGGAGCATGCTCATTTGCTCTGTCCATTTCTTCTAAAGAGTCCAGATTCCTACGCATTCATAAATACAATTTAGTGTGCTCTAATACATTACCTGAATCAGACGATATATTTTCTGTGCGAATTCGTTGACACAGTTCCTTACAAAAGTTGTATCTTCGAAAAGGACAAACAACTCCATGTAATCCTATCATCCATTCTGATTTTGAGCCAAGTATACCCATTATCTTTTTCCTTCTAGCAAGGTACCATAGACATGTTATGAAATTCTCCTTTGCCTTCCAGGTGAACCAAATAGGCATCTTTTTAACAAATGGAGGGAATTCGTTTGTCAATAAAAATAAATTTTTCACAGGAGATGTTGTCTTATTTCTTCAAGTATAAGCAAATGAACATTGTGATGAAGTTAACAACTTTCTCTCCTTATTCCTCTTATTCATTGTGTGTTATCCCGATTTATACATGTAACAATGATGAATGATGATGAACTTAGACTTAGTGTAAGCAGAGCCAATCTGTTTCGTTGAACAAACCAGCTCTCTATCCTTATTTCTCCTAAAAGCTTTCAGACGATACTCACACCATATGATTCCTTGAAACATAGTAGTATTTTTCACATCTATTACAATCCAAGGTTTTTTTAGTTAATATTATTCTTTATATTTGTAAGTAGTATAAAGTTGCCCCAAAACTGGTAATACGATTTTGGATGATATATTATGATGCTGACAAGGAGGTTATTGGTGCTGAATAAAATAGCAGTATGAAATAACCTTGCAAATATTTGTTGGCTATTAGTTTGAGCCTTTCAACTCAACTGAAATTTTTATTTGTATAGTCTTTTACCTCTGGTTTTTCAGGTTATTTGGAATGATGGTAGGTATTAATGAAGTAGTTCACGTTGGACTGGCTCAAAGTGGAGAAACATGATTGTATTATTAAGCATTTAAGCTCCTAGCAATTTAGAACCTCGATATCTTGGGGCTGCCTTGCATTATTTCAGAGAGCTGTATTTTTTCCGGACATTTTATATTGCCACACAATGAGCACATCAGGACACGTCCCCACTTATGTTCTAGGTTTGGGGGTTTGCAGATTTGTTTAAAGGGAACACAGTACTCCATGTGTTTGTCTTTAATTAATGGATAATAACAATACACATGCTTTCGTGAGATGATCGAATCTTAAGCATAAATAATAAAGGCATTCAAGTGTTATTATCATTTGTAATGAAGTGCACAATAAAGAGTTCAATGTTTCAATTTTTTTATCAAAATATATTGCAAGTGAAGTGGATTTTAATTATTATTTTTTGTTATTGGCTATTTTTTCAATCCATGTTAAAGTTGACATGCCCGTGGCAACGCACGGGCAGTCTACTAGTCATCATAACACGTGACAAGCTCAAGGTAGTACCTTCGTCGTTCGCTGATGACCTGCAGCAGCCGCGGCCTTTTTCAGCGAGCACGGAAGGGTCAGGTGATGCTGAACGCCACGGTGGACGGAACCTTAGGAGCCAGGTGGGTCGAGGCCATCTCGGTAGCGTAACGGCACCTTTCTTCGTCTTCCGACTTGTGCTTCTCCTTCCTGAAGACAAATGGCTCATATGCACGCGTCTCGAGTTGCAAGCTCTCCAGGGCGGGCGCCCTTCTCAGCAGAAAGTAGAGGAGCTCCATCAGTTCCGGTTCCCCGCTAAACCCTTTGATCACGATAATGTGGAGCCTCGCGAAAGTCAGATCCTCGGGCCATGTCACGTTGAGCTCACTAGGTTGTTCCTTCAGCTTGGAAAACCCCTGCATGGATAAGCTGGCTAACATGAGAAAAAGCATAGAGAGGTAAACAGCTGTTGGCATGTTCTGATGCAAAGCGTGTAGAAATCACAAGTGCACAGCATACATGCACCCCGAAGTATTCGAGTGATGGAGCTGCTTTAAGGAGATACGCAAGCGAGCAAATGCACTCTTTCCAAGATTTCACCAGAAAGAAGACGATCATCTTGAAATTAGCAAACCTGAAAGTGTGCCGCAGCGCACGGGATACCTGGAGGGAGTCCAAGAAAAAAGAAGTTGAATTCAGCATGTAGACATTGTCTAAATATGCTCATGCAAACCGAGGGGCAGAAATCTTACGTACTTGTACAGGCCCAGAAAATTGCAAGATCAACGTTTCCAGCTTAGGAAGCTTAGGAAGCGCACTTATGAAGTCTAGAGGGCATTGATTCTTCTTTGTGAAATGAACACGGAGTGTATCAAGAAATGGTGCATATTTGTACTCAATATTTATCTTGTGTCCCTTGTACATGAACGCCAAGTTTGTCAGCATGAATACAAACACTAATTAAGCCATCGCAGAAGTCGACATCCAACTTCAGCAATTGTGAACAAGTAGCCGTCAAATGAATCAATTGATGGCAGAACGCTAGAATCAAGCTTTTGAGAGCACAACAGTTGGAAATAATATTCGAAACAGCTGCATCAGCTATTTTCACACGACTGAGTTCAAGGAAATGGAGACAAGCAAAGCCACTGAGATTTGCAGGTGTTGTTCGTACAGTGCAGTTGGATAGAGTCAACTCGCTCAACCGGCAACCTCTCCCATCAGAAAATGGTGATAATATGAAGTTATACGGCTCATTACGGGAAAGGTCAAGGCAACTTGAGCGATTCTTCTCATAAAGGTCAAGGCAGAGCTTTTCCGTAGAGGCTGAAGCTGCAAACCGAATCCAGTGGTCCAGCTCAGAAGCATTGGCTGAGGTTAATGGGAATCTGACAGTGAATTCCTTGATTTTATTGCCATAATGATTGCGCAAAAGCCCATTCGTTTTGCGAACAAACTTTTTTACTTGAGCTTTCCGCAGACATGGTTTTTGATGGTAATCACAGATTTCTGACTCTGGCATCCTGAGACTATAGAGGTCAAGGATGAGACAGTCAACGTTTTTCCAGAGGTGTCTCCATCTAGAGGAAAGACAGTCGGTCATTGCAGCATCGCTTACTGTCAGTAAGGAAAGAATTTTGACTAAAATGTCATCTGGCAATGTACTGATCCAATCACAGTTCTGCAGAAGAAATGGCATGTTAGGTATAAAATTAGAAACCATGTAAACATGACATTTTACAACTTATTTTACCACAGAAAAGCGATGATATCATGGGTGTCAGGGCTTGATTACACTGTCCATTGAGCAAAATTAACAACATGATTTTAGTTTCCTTGCTAATTTATGGTTCGAACTTGCAGATAATTGTAAACAACATTTACGAAAAGATAAGTGTAAACAAACATAAAAAAGTGCCCCTTTTTCTGAGTAAACCACTTTCCATTAATTCATACTATTAATTCTTAAGTGTCTCTCTGATCAATACAGCAAGTGGAGGCAACAAATCAAACAAATACAGTGTAAAAACATTAGTGATTTCTTACAAGTAATGACAAGCTTTTGGTACTATGTAATTACACCACTGCAGACTTGAATTGTTCAACCAATGCATAATTAGGCCACTACTTGTTTACGCTTCAAGGTTAGGTGTGATTTCGAAATTTGGCACTACTGTCAGCTCAAAACTAGTTCAAAAGGTAATGAAATCAAATATTTGAGAGATAATCCTTTGTGGAAACATCCATTCTGCTTGAGCCGAAATAACTCTATACTGCTCAACCTCCCTTCATTTATTTTTTCAGAGTATTCAAACTCCAAGCAAACTGCGTTGTTGGACTAGCATATACAGCTAACTATTGTATTCAAGCAGAAGAAATTATATAATCGTAACAATTTTGCAAATCCCATGCAGAAAATGAGTGCAAGACTTTCCGCTGAAACAACTTTGCATGTATTTATTTTTGAAATACATGTCAAAATGACTACAGTATGGCAGATAGTACTGCACTAGTTCAAGATGATACCTGGACAGTCTGCTCGACATCTTGTGTGCACATCGTCTTGTTTAGGGACCCACTACAGCGCGACGGCTCATGTGCATGCAACCGATGCGCTGCTGACATGATCGCAGCATCACGATCACGCATGCGCCGTTGCGGCTCGGTGGATTGAACGACACGCCATCGTCGCGCTGGATGAATGGCCGGGGAAGGTTTCCGCAGTTTAAATTGCCACTTTTTCATTGCGAAACAATCATCTAGAGAAAGAGATAATGATCCAGAGTTACACAACTCCGTACTTTTCTATGCTCACGTGCAGTTCAATGTAATAAAGACAGAGTCTTCTCCGCATTAAGAAAGGGTAGGATCCACACTTGTGGTGCTGATGTTTACATAGATTTAATATACTCCTTGCCACTACAGATAAAATTAACGCCACAACACAACTAAATGGATTACGTTCCATCTTAGATTATTTTTACAGCTTTCCATCATATAGTCATATATATCAAAATCAGGGAAGTTAACAAACCAAGCAAACACTTCGCTAAAAGGTTCGTCAGTTTCTGCTTGAAAGTTAGGTCTTAGAAATAACCTTAGTATTAATAGGGTCTCGGTATTGTTCCAGGGATATTTACTGACAAGTCCCCTTTCTTCAATGAAAAGCAGAGCTCCTGCTTGTTATACAGTCTAAAAGCTGGAGAATGCAGGTTATGGTTTTCATCCCCTATTGCTAATCTTGAGGGTGCAAATAGAAATCGATCCACAGCCAGTTCTTATTAGCAAGCACTTGACTTGTGGGAATTTCCTTTCATACTCCGATTTGATCCTTTATAAGCTATAAACAGATAAGACATAAATTTTGCTCCAATTAGTTCGCACTCCTACATCATGGCAATCCCATCACCACGCACAAATCGAAGCACTACCTATTTGTTCGAGAGAGGAAAAAACTGAACCAATGGCATCGAAATTAAGCTCCAGATTTGTGCTCTTGGCAGCTCAACTCGCTGGCAGCAAGGGGGGGAAAAGAAGAAGCATGCCTCTCAATGGATCAGCACTGGCCCCGTAAGAATCGGAGAAATAGAAATGTGTAAGCTCCTTCGATCCCAAGTGTATGGTTCGAATTTCGAATTCCTAGAGTCTGTTCCCCTCTGTCTCCGACCAAACCCTAAGTAAACCCCTGCCTCTCGTTCTGGTACGGGTCGATGGACTTCTCTCATGATCTAAGAGGGAACGACCGAGGCGTTTCATCGGATAGAGCCATAGAGGGAATAGAGCAGAGACGGTTACCTCCGGTGGCCGGTGGCGTCGCTGGCGCCGGCGACGACGGGGACTCCATGTCCGTACGGGCTGCTTCAACTTTTTTTCCTCCCAGAGAGAAGAGACAGGGGAGGAACAAAACGGGTTCGCTTACTTCCACTGGGCGGAGAAGGCGCGTGGCTCTAACTGTTTACTGGGCCTGGCCCAGTACTTCGTGTCCGTTGCTAATTGCACCAGCAAATAGCCGATTATTAGAGCATGTACGATGGTTGGTAATATAGTCTTATCTTAAGTCTTGCATGTAATTTGAAGATGATAACAAAAATTTCTATAATGAACCATCTCTTAGCCTTATATTTAATAACTAGCTATTCCTAAAAGTTGATGAGACTTATTGTGCTAAGAGATCATCTCTTGTCTTCTCTTAAATAAGAGAAGACAAACCTTTTCTTATGAGTTCTCTCTCCTCCACCTCATCATCATCATATGAACAATGAATTCAAAAAAGGAAATAATATTTTTTTTAAATTATGATTTTTTATGTTCATGTTAATGTAAAAAGAGTGCTTGACAAATTTCATGCGAAACGAGATAGCAATTCGTGGTTGGTGAAAAAACAAAATTAGGTGTAACATTTGGCGCTCGTCTTGTTTTTTTCGCACAGCTCAAAATGCTTATAATTTGCCCATAAAAATTTGTAGGTGGCATTGTGACAGTGAACATATTTTTTCTTTCAAAATAATTAACATGTAAAAAATATTTTTAACACACAGGAGCATATGCTCCCAAGAGCTGAATTGGATTCCCGTTAATCTTCTCTCCTATCTAAAAAAGGTAATGTTTTCCGTTTCGCCCCTTCTTTTGTTTGGCTCTCCCCACATCGTATTTCGCTCACCTCGTCTCCTTGCTCTCCCACCGCCTGACTAGGGTTCTCATCCACCACCGCCATCCGACCTCGACTTGTCCTGCTACGCTGCTCCCAGCGGTGTCGCTTTACCAGCCGCGACCTCCCCCAGCCTGCTCACCTTGCAAATCCACGAAGGTTGTTGCCCCACGGTGCCCATCGATGCCTTGCTGGCCATAGCAACCCCGATCCTCTCCATGCACCGCTGCACAATCCCACCCAAGTCCCGCTCCTTCCCCAAGGGAGCATGTCGAGGTGACCATGGTGACACTGGTTCCCTCCCTCCCCTTCCTACCCAGCATAATTAAGATGCCTGCTTGGATGTGCCACGTAGCCGACGCTGTGGAGAAAGGACGAGCCCTTCAATAAGGCCCGTCTTGCCAAGGCTCGTCCTACTGTCGTTGAGACCGAGGCCATCCGCCGACACGAGAGATCGAGCGACGAAGGGCCGAGGCATACTGGGAGCTAGAGCAAATGCTTCAGACGGTGGAACTGAATGTCAGATTCATTGATCTCAGGGACGTGCTCAAGTGAACCAGGGATCCCGATCCATCTGGGAGCAAAGAAATCAATACAGGATCCACCCGGTCCAACAAGTGAATACATGCCAATCTGGGAACAATAGGTACTTTTAAGCAATATAACAGTTTCAACATTGTTGGCAAACATAGTATTGCTACATTTGGATAAGAGACACTATGAAGACCATTCCCGTTCTATTGAAAATTGTTACTATATTTGTACAATTATTGATGTTCTGTTTGTCAAATTACATGCAGACAATTATTTTCCGTAACCAAATTACATCCCTTAACCAAAAATAGTCATGTCAGGCTATTTCAGTATAAAGTATGTGTTAACCAAATTATGTTTATATTTCTAGGCTTTTGGAATATAAGTCCTATCCTAATCGAATTTTTCACACAATACATCCCTTGCTCTCAGGGACACCTATGTTTACAATGGTGGGCATTGTTACACAAGCGCTAATGGGCAACTTGAGAGCATATATATCATAATCATGCATTTTGAATAAGCAAGTATTAACGGTAACATGAACATGACACTATATTCTAAATTCATAGCACCTTCGAGGCTGAACTGGAATTGATTAATCATGTGTAAGCATGTGTCAAGTCAAGCCACTTGATTACTTCATAGGAGAATACCATATTAACACACTACATTATGCCACTATTTAAGAGACACGCACACACACACAGTATTACTATTAATCACCCAGGGTGCAGAACAATTTCTTCACCTAAGGTAATCTTACGATCGTTTTATAAGTAAATTACGTTTGGAATAATAGTTACATTCATATTGATTCACTACATAAAATTTTGCATAAGAAAACAAAAATATAGGTCATTAGACCAAAAAATTGCATTTTCTGTATATATTTTACACTATATTTTTATGTTTGTAATTTTACATATATAAAATATTTTTTACGGCGACTATATATTTTCTTACGTTCTCTTTTTACGCATGAAATAAGACAAAAATTATGGA
>NC_057811.1:479820406-479830125 GCF_018294505.1 Triticum aestivum
GGGTGAAGAATAACTATTCCCCACCCAAGGTGACGAATATATGCTTTTAGTTAATTGAAACTCAACATGAGAAATCCCGAATCATTTAACTCTCGTTATGCACAATATGACTATAATAGAAACTTGTAAAGCAATCATGAAGTCAAACATCCGTACATAAATGTAACAAAACATATGATCATATCAGCTCTCTCTGCCACAACCACTTCACCAAATAATCGTTATTATTGTTTTAAGAATATAGGGCAAGTGCCATCGGGACTGAAGTTGAAAATTGCTGATAACTGTAGAAAAGAAAAGAAGAGAAAGAAAATATTTTGGTCTTTTCGTTAGTTCAATAATAAAGTAAATAGGAACCAAACATAAACCTTTTCTCTTCAAACATAAGACTCAATAATATGCAAACGAGACATATTTTTGGAGGTTTTATTTTTTAATAGAACAGGCAAAAGGAACAGACGAAATGAAACCAAACACAGATATACAAAGATCATGGAGCGAAACGACAAATGTAATGAATGTATATGATAACGTGAATAAATATTGGTAAAAAAAATGTACTCCCCCAAGGTTAAGTTTTTGGCCTAAGTTGGGCTAACTCCCATGGCGTGTAACTTCTGCAGAATCCATAGCAAAAGCTCGCTCACCAATCTGCACCAGTGTCCCAAGGAGCAAAACTCATGCAGTCCTCCTCCTTCTCCATCTATGCCTTGCATGCATTGACACCACTCTGGGTGACGTACCATCTTTCCCGAGCATAATAATTAAACAAAACAGAGGCATGCAAGGTGATAATACTGGGTTCACACATGTTAAGGACAAGATCTAGTTGGGGAGTTGGTAGGTGGTATCGTCGCTTCTTACCCCCCCTCCTATGATTGCCTCACCCCGCGCCTCGTCCCTGTTTCGATTCTTTTTACCATTCCACCATCCACCGATTAAAAAAACCAAGGGAAGACTAGGGAAAACAATCCCTTCCCACCTTCCTCTCAAGAAAAGAACTATCGCTCGCATACCCTAGAGAGCCGCTGGCATACCGTAGATGGTGTGTCCTTCTATATAATTAATGCGATGCTTTGGTGGGTTTTTTTGGCCGTGTAATTTGTGTTACTAGATGGTACTCCACACGTTGCTGCGCGAACTTGTAACACTCCACAAGGAAGATTATGGAGTGAAAATAAGTTTAAAGAATGAAAAAAAAGTTATTGCAAACCTTTGATGGTATAGAGAGTGAAAATAACTAATATATTTAAAAAATTGTTTGTTTGAGCCATTAATGGTGCTATGCGAAAAATTGGAAAATTAGTACATCGAGAGAGTATAGCATATTATGTAATCTGAATGCATCGCTTTTTGGGCAGAATTTAAATGCATCACTAACATGAAAAAAATAGGACATACCGTTCATGAAAATAACTAAAAACATGCCAAGCCCAGTCTAAGCTTACTGAAGCAAAGTGAGACAACACAAAACCACTTACGTCAATATTTTGAGTTATTTGTGATAGGAACGAAAGCCCTTCAAAAGTGGAAGCACAAAATATAAACAAATCCAAAAACACATGCATATACGACAGGGTATATGACCACAGGACACATACCCATCAGTGAAAATAATGAAAGGGAAGGTGCATTTACAGGAGACGGTGACGATGACTTTGAGGGAGGAACCAAGGGCACCACAATGGAGGAGGAGGTTGTGGAAGTCATCGCGGCCGATGGATGCAGATACACACGCGTTCTCGCCCTAGGCTCATGATTATCATCCACTCACGCAACATCATCGCCATGGATATGAGTATGAGGAGGCTGATCTAGGATTAGCCTGAGGTGCCTGGGTGAATGGAAAGACAGATAATGGATTTATGAGGGATGAAGCCCAAGTATATGAGCCAAGGGGCCTTGCGGGGGAGGCGTGCATTTGGTTACCCTCCACGAGGAAGGAGAAGAGATATTGCCGAGATTTGATGGAGATTAAATATGGCGAAGTGGGAGAGGAAAATCAAGAGGCGTTTCCATCAAGAATTCTCGGGTCAAAAAGAATGATGCCTTGAAGATAAAAGCGCATTGCGGAGGAAAATCCTTTGGTGAAAAAAAAGATGACATCAGTAAGGATGATAAGGCAGTGAATATGCTGCATGTCAAGAGAATTATGTTAGTGGCGATGAACTATTTAGGTATTATAGATTTACTAATTAACTCATACTCATGTGGAGAAGTTTCTTATGCTGGTGGCCACATGTATTATACTAGCCAAAAACCCCATGCGTGGCAACGGAAGAATGTATGGCCTGAGAATCAGGCTCGAAGGCATAGATATTCTAGTGGTGCAACATTATCAATCATCACAAATATGCACCTTTAAGATCCTCATGCATGTCAGATAGCATTGCTGATTTTTGTTACCGTTAACTCACTTTTCTTCTTATTCTTACTGCACCCATTATCTCTGTCTCCCAATTCAAGATCGTGGCTATAGGCAATGGCACATCGGACATGCAATGTTGGAACCAACACGAGGCTACACACGGTGGAGAGGAGCGAGCGAGGGAGGAAGACGAACACAGGTTTTTTTTCGAGGCCCAACTGCTTGCCTCTTTTCTTGCTTTCTTCTCTTTTTATTCTTTCTCCCGTAACAACCTTGAGAGATTACAAAGATAAGGGCCAGACGACTCGGCCAAAACAAACTCCACGATCCGCCTATGTCGTGCCATCCCATGACTTGATCGTGACCTAAGCAAACACACACGCCGCAACGTGAACTGGCACGTTTCTGGCTCTAACTAGTACGTACATGCAAACGACTCAAAAACATACACACACAACCATGACGTGTATGGCCCATGCAGACTAATTAATCTCTAACTAAACATGCATGCATGACATAGACTAATGACCTGTAACAAGATTAAAAACTAACATGCAATACCAACGGGTATTGTGAAGGAACTATAGCAAATATTAAAAAAATAGAGCATTCTGAGGGCGATTGGAGTCGATAAAAATCCAGGAGATAAAAGGTTACTTATGGTATAAAAAGAATCATTCTACTTCCGGTCGTTTGATTTTCATAGACGGGTCGCAGCTCCTCATCATGGGGGTGACATAACTCAGGCTCTACTGTTCTTGGACAGGAAGAACAACATGTTGGTCGAGGAGGGTTGTGGATGAGTATGGTGTCCTGTGCCCGGGAGTGGCAGAGATAAAAAACCTCATACTTGTGTCGAGATATATAGAAGGTGAGGTTGTGTAGCTTTGTACTCCCTCCGTTCCATATTACTTGTCGCTGATTTAGTACAAAGTTGTACTAAATCGGCGACAAGTAATATGAAACGGTGGGAGTACCTCTAATATACACCTTACCGTTGCCGCCGCCAGGGCGCAGATGCCGCCCCCATATATAGGCCTCGCCTCTGCCAGGTGCCGCCCCTGACAATGCAATTATATGGACGCCGTTTTCAAGTCCGTCCTCTATGGCAGACTCTCGTCACCATCGCTCGCTCACAGAGGTCTGCAACATCTCCATGACGTGAAAAAGTATTACTTTAAATAGATAGTTGTTAGTCAATGGAGGGAAGATGATCCATGCATCCAATAAGCTATTACTTTGAGAAGAGGGAGGTTGCATCCTCAGAGTGGATGCAGTAGAATAGCGCTCCACCTTCTTGTCGGGCCAGTGCCCAGATCTCTTAATCAGTTCATCTACATAGTACCAGCCCGCCATGGATCCAGCATGCCAGCTCTAACAGTCTTGCATCATCCTGTTTATCTTCCATGCTGTTCGTTTGCCTCGTACAGTTTTCCCTTCTTAGATAAATCACATCTAAATCCATCAAAGCTATCTTCTTCCGAATGACATAATAAGTCCCCCAAAATACAGAGCATCAAGTCAGATTAATTGGTCGTGGTGCCGCCAACGAAACACAGAAGCAGCAAATCGCTAGAGGATCTGAGAGAGGGCGCATAGCCCACGCATAGTCATTATATTGAAAGTACGACATAATTTAATCTTCCGGTTTCACCTAAACTACCTCCTCGAAAGTATGAGTCAGTACACTCCTGGGCAGTACTGGAGCATGTATCCCGAGGGAAAAAACACATCTATACTGCGCCCTGTGCCTCAACTCGTAATCGGATTGCTCGTGTCCTGCAGATCCAGACACCGAAATCACGCCGCCGCTGCTTCGATCCAAAACATTCGCATGAAACCCGGCAGCATAGACCATCGCGTGTCTAGCCGTATATTTATATACTCCTATATGAGAATATAAAGGTTTTTCTTAGCATATATGAGAATATAAAGTTTTTTTTTTAGAATATTCAACTTCCGGTATTGCAGGACGGGTGAAAATTTCAACTACGGACGAAACAACGTACGAACGGCAGTGGAGGATCCAGAAATTCAACTTTGGGTGTTTAAATTTTTTTTTTCATCCTAAGAGCAACTCTAACGAGGCGATCCATTTCGTCCGCTGGCGTCCGTTTGAGTCGGCGCGGACACAAAAGTCGGCCCAACGCGCCGATCCAAACGTCCGCGCGTCCGCTTTTCGTCTGCGGGCGACCTATTCCCGGCCCATTTTTAAGCCGGATTTGCGTCGGCGCGGACACGAGACGGACGCGCGCGCGCTTGCCTTCTCCTCCCCCCGGGCCTGCTTGTCGGTGGCACATTGGCCTCCCCCATCCAACAGCAACCCTCGCCCGCCTCCTTCGTCGCCGATGCCGCCGCCCTTTTTTTTCTGACGACTCTGCCAGCTGCTGGCGCCGCAACATCCACTCAGCAACGCCGCCTGCCACCGCCGTCTTGCCGCCGAGCCGACTGCTTCCCACCCCCGCTCCCCCACCCCCTGACACAGCCGCGACCGCGACCAAGAAGCCGGCTCGACGCCCCGGCCAGATCCTCACCGGCACACTTGTCGGACGCCGGCAGGGCAGCTAGCTAGTCCGCGCGCACCGCGACTCCCTTCGCCGGCCGTCTCCTTCGTCGACGCCCGCAAGCCGTTCGACAGTTTGCCAAGTTACGAAATGGACTCCGCCGACGAGTTTTTTTTATAATTTCCTTTGCGACTTCGACGATTCGTCGTCCGATGACGAGGAGGAGATATTGGCTACCGTGTTGATCCGTCACCACCTCAACAGCAAGCGGCCGTTGTTCCGTGGCTCCATTCTGGGCCATCTTCCGGCGTTGAATCGCAACCGAGAGAGTGGGCATTTCCTTTTTTGGAAGGACTACTTTGATACAACAAATCTGTTGTTCAAATATCAAAAATTTCGCCACTGTTTCCGTATGAGTAGGCATCTTTTCAACCGTATTAGAGAGGGGGTGGTCGGCTACGATGACTATTTCAAGTGCAAAGAGGATGCCGTTGGCAAGATTGGTTTCTCCTCTTATCAGAAATGCACTGCCGCCATCCGAATGCTTGCATACAGAGTGCCCGGTGATCTCATTGACGAGTACGTCCGTATGAGCGAGTCTACATGCCTAGAGTCCCTGTATAAGTTCTGCAAGGCTATTATTACTGTGTTTGGCCCTGAGTACTTGAGAGAGCCGACTCCTGAAGAGACATCCCATTTGTTGGCCATGAATGCCAGCAGGGGCTTCCCAGGGATGCTTGGCAGCATAGACTGTATGCACTGGGAGTGGAAGAACTGCCCTTCTGCTTGGCAAGGGCAGTATAAGGGCCATGTCAGGGCTTGCACTGTCATACTAGAGGCCGTGGCGTCTCAAGATCTCTGGATCTGGCACTTTTTCTTTGGCATGGCCGGATCACACAATGATATCAACGTGCTTCAGCGCTTGCCGGTGTTTGCTAGGCTTGCCGAAGGCAACAGCCCACCGGTGAACTTTACTATCAACGGCCACAACTACGACAAAGGGTACTACCTGGGTGACGGTATCTATCCTCAGTGGACCACTATTGTGAAGACAATCCCCAACCCTGTTGGAGAGAAGAGGAAAAGATTTGCCCAAGAGCAAGAGAGTGCTAGGAAGGATGTCAAGCGTGCCTTTGGTGTTTTGCAATCTTGATGGGACATCGTTCGGTATCCTTCTAATACCTGGAGCACGCAGAAGCTGTGGGAGGTGATGACTGCTTGTGTGATCATGCACAATATGATCGTAGAAGATGAGCGTCCGGAACGTCTGTACGATCAAGGGTTTCAGTTTCAGGGTGAGAATGTTGTGCCTGAGCATGGAGGAGCGGGAACGTTTGAACAGTTCACCACTTTCATCATGACATGCGTGATTAGGAAACTCACGTGCAACTGCAAAATGATTTGGTTGAGCATATGTGGGCTCATGTTGACAACCAATAGATGTATTTTCTTTATTCGGCTTGCAAAACTATGTGAGACATTTTTATTTTAATCGACTTGTAAAACTATGCTATTTTATTCGGTTCAAACTATGTTATTTGACTATATGTTTAAGTGCAAAATCAATGCAAAAATAAGCTATTTGTTGAAATAGGGCACTCAGCCGGCCACGCCGGCACATATGGGTCGGCGTATTGGGCGCGCTGCCGACCTATATCTAAAATAAGGCGGACGCCGGGCGGGCGGCTGACCTAAACGGACGAAATCGCCATCCGTTTGGGTTGGCCCGTTGGAGTTGTTCTAACGGAAGTTGCCCCATTCAGGTGGGGATCAGAAATGGCCTCATTAGTTGAAAATCAATCAAAGCAATGAGGCAATCAGACCCACACTCCATACATGAGCCACTTCTGCCCACGAACTATATCTCTCTAAATGAAAACAGAAGCTACACATTCAGTTGGGGATTTTTATTTCATATTGGAAGGGGATTCAACTTAGGCTTGCCCATGTCCTCGGCAGGATCGGAAACCATAGGGAGCTACATTCCGTCCGGTGCCGGAAGCTTGGTCATGCCCACTAGCCTCTTTATTATTAGGTATCGATATCGATTAGGTATACATATAGATATGGATATATAGATATAAATAGATTAGATATAGATAAATTAGGTGTAGATATGGATTGGTGCTACAATTTCACTTGGAGACACTTTTTGTTCTAGGTGACGAGAGGATGCATGGGACTGATATGTTTCTTAGGCTGGTTCTTGCCGATTAATTTGAGAAATCGCTGACCCAATAAAATTCATGAATCAAATTCAAAATTGATTACCGAGAGAGCTTCTTGAGAAATCGTTAATCTGGTCAAATGCCCAAAACCAAATTTAATATAACCCCTCAATTGAATGGGGGCTTTAAGATTAAGGAACATAGTGTATTACTCCCTCCATACCTCAATATAAGACATTTTCACAAACTTGAACGTCTTATATTGTAGGACAGGGGGAGTAGATATTTATACCATGCCAGCCGCCGCCTCCTCCTCCAAGAAAAGCTAGGGTTCGTGCCTCTCGCCGGCTCCGCCGCAGGTCCTCCTCGTCTCCGGTGGCCCTAGGGCCATGGAGGCGTGGTGGATCCTGGCAAGGGCCGGCAGGAGGGCTCCGTTGTTAGTCGTTTTTTCAAGATTTGTTAGGGTTTGTGTCCTACTCAGGAAGACGACACAGCGGCGGCTCCTTGAAGATGGAATAAAGGTCTCCCTGCCTAGTCCCTGTTCCGGTGGTGCGTCTAGCATCGTTGGTGGGCGTGTGGAGGTGTGTCTCCGGCGGATCTATCCTCGGTGGATTTGCTCGGATCTAGTTGTGGTTCGTCTATTTTCGTGTGTCTTCAGGTTGGATCCTTTCGATCTACGTTATTCTTCATCAACGACGGTTGCTGTTCTGGTGCGCTGGTCCTACGGGGCCTTAGCACGACGACTTCCCGACTGTCTACTACAACAAGTTGTGCCCGACTCCGGCGAGGGAGGGGTGATGACGGCGGCGCGTCTTCGGCTCGCTTCAGTTATTGTAGTCGTCGCTAGGTGGTCTATGGATCTGGATGTAATTTTTATTATTTCTAGTATTCGTTGTATTGCCAAGATAGAAGATGAATAGATTGAAAGTTTTCTCGTAAAAATATATATTTATACCATGAATAAAACTTATTAGTTTGTTTCAGTGGGAGTGCATGTCAACCGAACTTGAACGTCTTATATTATGGGAAAAAGGGAATAGATGTTTATGCCACGAATAGAACTTGTTAATTTATTTTAGTCGGAGTACATGCCGATCGTTCATGCATGCGGTGGCTGGAGGGATAAGCCGCAGTTCTTGTAGCAGATGCATGTCCAGGTGTTATGGCAATGGCCGTTGTCGAAGCCCTCATCCCGGCAGGGCCCGTTGCAGGTGCCTGCTATGATGCAAGTGTCGTTGGTCCACCTCCCGCTCTTCCGCTTTTCGCAGCCATGCGACCCCATTTTTTCTGCATCCATCCACAGACAATACGAATTAACCATCAACTTAACTAATTTGGATCAGTCTGATCGGGAGATGTGTGGGATGATGGTCTTCCTACCAGATGACAGCACGAGCAGCATTAACATCGACAGGCATATGAAAGCCTTGCCGGTTCCCAGTGGTCCTTCAGCAACCTTCTTCATGCACGATGCCATGTCGAAGAGGTAATGTGTGTTGTTTTTTCTAAATGAAACCGATGGTTGTGTGAGTATTTATAGCAAAAGTATGTCAATGTTGACACGATTACTTGGTAAGATATTAATGCGTGCTATCAATGCTTATCCTAATGTCTAGCTAGTTTTAATTCCACTTCTAAACATGGCTGGTGCCTTATCCTAACGCCTAGTTTTAGACATGATTGATTGATTATGTCTTTTTGGAAGGAAAGATGGAATAGTTATTGTTTTCACAGCGAATGCTTATCCTTATGGATGAAGTTCTTGCGAATGCTTATCCTTATGGAGTAGGAGTACAATAATAAAGGGGAATAGTTATTGTTTTCATAGCGAAGCAATATACAAGAAGCTTTAAATCTACACCAATAATGAAAGAGAAAAGCGTTTCTTACCATTATAATTTCATCCGTCCACCTCCCTCCCACAATTTTCGTTCGGCTCTGTACGTTCTTTGGCAGTTTCACAAGTCAATGGACAAGAATCTCTACTCCTAAAGTAGGAGTTGGTAATCTCGCCTCACTCCTATTAACCCCTCGGCAAACCCTATATTACGCCCACGAGCATCTTACAGACGACCATTCGCTCACACACAACCAATTTGATAGGGCCTATTTGATGCGTGCATGAACTCAATCTAATCTGCACTTTTTCATAACAACTTCATCCATTAACTCGTTCAAATCAAATCATCAAAAAATCTCTACTCCTAAAAGGGGAGTTGGTAGTCTCGCCTCACTCTCACCAACCCCTCGGCAAACCTTATATTACGCCCACGAGCGTCTTACAGACGACCATTCGCTCAAGCGTAACCAATTTGCGCGGGCCCATTTGATGCGTGCATTAACTCAACCAAATCAGCACTTTTCCAAAAGAACTTCATCCATTAACTCGTTCAACTCAGATCTTAAGAAAATCTCAACTCCTAAAGGGAGAGTTGGCACACTAGTAGAAAACGGCCCATTTTTTCCGGTTCCAGAGGCCCATTAGCCCCGGTTCTGGAACCGGGACTAAAGGGTCGAGACTAAAGCCCAAAACCTTTAGTCCCGGTTTGCTTACGAACCGGGACAGAAGGGGCTCCACATGACCGCTGCGGGGCGCCTAGGCAGGAGCACCTTTAGTCCCGATTGGTAATACCAACCGGGACCGAAAGGCATCCATGCGTCAGCAGCTGGCGGGAGCAG
>NC_057811.1:479830369-479835599 GCF_018294505.1 Triticum aestivum
AGAGGGTTAATTTAGGGGTTTCATATATTGTGTTAGCTAGCTAATAGAGAGAAGCACTACTAGGGAAAAGCCTATACATAGAATCTTACCAGCAACGCGCTTTAAAACAAGGCGCTGTTGCTCCGTACCAGTAGCGCGCTCCAGCAAAATGCACTGCTGACATAGATGTAGCAGTAGTGTGCCTGTAACAAGCCGCGCTACTACAATAATTGCCACAACCCCGCTCCAAGCTAGTTATAGCAGCAGCGCCTTAATACAAAGAGCGGTACTGCTACAGATCATAGCAACAACGCATTCTCACTATAACCGCTACTGCTAAGTTTACTACAAAATTTTGTCCCACCTCGCTCCACGAACGAACAGGGTTTTTACCACCTTAAATATGTTACTTCTCAAACTATCACAACCACTTGGTCTTCATTGAACTCTATGTGTAGAATTTGTGGCTGCAATATGAGTCTTCTCCGGTTTCTAAACTGGTGAGGACTCATATTGACAATTCAGATTATACACAAAAAGATCATTGATGATCAATGTATTTTTGATGTATATTTTTACATGTTTACACATAGTAGTAGCGCGTTTTGGCTAGAAGGCGCTACTGCTATGTCATTTAGCAGTAGCGCGTTTCTCTGTAGCGCGCTACTGCTAAGCCACTCTATCTTCCCAACCGGCCGCCCCTCACTCTCATCTCTCCACTCACACTCACACTCACTCGATCTCCCCCCTCAACCCCCCGCGCCGGTCCTCCCCCGCCGGCCGCTGTCGCCTACCCCTCCTCCCTCTGCGTCGCCGTCACCTCCTCCTCCTCCCTGAACTCGGTAATCCTTCGTCGGCCGCCCTCCTCCCCGCCCCTCCTCCTCCATCCTCCCTCCACTCCTCCGTTCGCCGCCGGTCGGCCCCTCCTCGCTCCGCCTTCCTCCTCCGTCCTCCTTCCTCCTCCCTCCTCCAGTCTCCCCTCCTTCTCCCTCCTCCCTCCTCCATCCACAACCCCTCCTCCCTGCTACATTTTGATTTAGTAGGCTAGTTCATATGCAACATTTTGATTTAGTTGATTTAGTAAGCTAGTTGATTTAGTTGATTTAGAACATTTTGATTTAGTTGATTTAGTAGGCTAGTTGATTTAGTTGATTTAGTAGGCTAGTTGATTTAGTAGGCTTGTTGATTTAGTAGGCTAGTAGATTTAGTTGATTTAATAGGCTAGTTGATATGCAACATTTAGAGAGAGAGAGAGAGAGAGAGAGACAGAGAGATATGATAGTTGATAGTTTTTAGTTGATATGATTAACTGATTACTAAAAATTTAGACATAGTTGATAGTTTTTAGTTGATATAAGCCTCTGGTCATATATAACACTTTGATATAGGATAGTTTGTAGGGTTTAGAATAGTCGATGCTAGTTTGCTATGTTGGTTTGCATGTTGAGCTTGATAATCATCCCATGCTAAGTTGTTTTTTATGCTATATTGAAGTTAGTGTACCACTATTTTTTGATTGGGTTAATTCCAGCATCTCTAGATCCTATTGTTAGTATCCCATTATGTTATTGTTTTTATTTCCTGTGAAGTGGATCGTTCATCTTTGCTCATATTGCTATAGGAAAATGGCGCGACCACCACCACCACCATGTCGACTGTGCAAGTCAAGGTGCGCCAGTAGCCTTGCAACTGGCAAGCTGTCCGGCATCTACTTCCAGCCAAGTTTTTGTCATTCGGTGGTAAGAAATTATATGAAATGTAACAACTATTTTGTTTTTAGTGTTGACATTAATGCATTGTGTCATTTTTCTTTGTGTACATAGATCGTCCCATGCAATGCGAGGTTGAAATTTAACAAGATGACAGGAGACACTGTGACCTTTGAGGCTCTTGGGGGGCCCTACACTATGGAGGTCGAGAAAGGACGCAATATGTCATAGATTGGAGGAGATGGATGGGCCCGTTTCCTCGCCCGCATGCGTGTTACTCGTGGTGAGTCGACCAGCTTCTCCTTCAGAGCAGAAAGACCCAAGCTGGCTGTCATTTATATCAACATGGTGGAAGATGATGAAGATGATGAGGACCCACTCGATGAAGATGACGAGGACCCACTTCATGAAGCCATCATAGCTCAAAGAATGAGGCTGAGCGAGGAGGAGGTGTGCAACCTATTGGATATAATTCCGCCACGTGATGACTTTGTCGGGGTGCCATTCGTGACCCGCCTGACAAGTACCATGGTCGATCGGCATGATATGGTATGTTATACTAAATGTAGTAATTTGATTATATATATATGCTTTATTGTTATACTTACAAATGCAAATTATGCGATGATATGCTTAGTGTAGAGTCCAATGAATGTGCTGTGTGGAATCTAGTAGATGATATGCTTTAGTGTAGAGTCCGATCACATGCTTATTAGTGTAGAATCCAAGGAACTACTAATAGTGTAGATAATCCATATATACTTATTAGTAGAATTCATGCTTAGTAGAAATGTGTCGTACTGTGTCTTTTGATAGTGTAGAAATCTATACGTAATAGAAATATATTTGCAAGAGTATGTGTGAGGCTACTTATTAATTGATATGTTTTTCTTATTCAGAAATTGCCAAAGAGCCTATCTGTGAGTTGTGGTATCGAGCCTGATGAAGAAGGCTTAGCTGGACTACGCCTTACCGCAAGGGGCTCTGTCACCATCTGTACTTACGGCATGGACACGGACGGTCGCACACACTTAAGCTCGGTTGGGTGGAAGAGATTCCTCGTTGGCAAGAATCTTCGTGTTGGACAGGCCATCCTAATTACTATCAGGAACACCCACTGCCCAGGCTTGAGGATGATGATCGTCGTCAATATCATCTAGAACTATATATGCGTGTGGCTGTATGACTATATATACCTAGTAGAACTGCTATATATGTCACTACAAAAAAATACACTTCCGTGATGATACGTGTTTGTCACAGTAGGTCACGTTTTCTGTCATGCATGTACATCCATGACAAATTTATGACAGAATCAAGATAGTCATACCTGTGCTATCGTAGAAGTGTTCCATGACATTACGAAAATTATCATCACGGAAGTGTCCACTTCCATGACGATAAATCGCGCGTCACAGAAGTGCTTTCGTCAAGGGTGACCGACACGCGGCAATCACCGTAACGGAACGCCGTTAAGCTATCGGGTCCGGTTTTGGATCCAATAACCCGTTAACAACCCCGACCAATGGGGATTTTCCACGTTCAAAATCAACATTGGCTGGAGGAAACACGTGTCAGCTCCGTGTTGGCACACGTGTCACTCATCCAATGGGCGAGATGCGCCTATGATATGTTAACACGTGGACCGGCCCAAAAGTGGCCCATAAAGTTTAAATGGGCCAGCCCAACTAAAGGCCCACAAGATTTTGCGGACCATAATGGGCCGGCCCAGCTAAAGGCCCACAAGATTTTGCGGGCCATAATGGGCCGGCCCAGGTAAAGGCCCACAAGATTTTTGCGGGCCATAATGGGCCGGCCCAGGTGAAGGCCCTCAAGATTTTTGTGGACCATAATGGGCCGGCCCAGCTAAAGGCCCACGAGATTTCACCGACATTAATGGGCCGGCCCAGCTGTAGGCCCACAAGATTTTGAGGACCCTAGTAGGCCGGCCCATTAACTGGCTGCCATGTTTTGGGCCAAATGCCTGCCCATATTTGATCCGGTCCATTAATGGCATGCCACATTCGGGCCATAATGGCCCATATGAGATCCACCTCGTTAAAAGCCTACCATGTTCTAGGCCAAATTACGGCCCAGATCAGGTCCGGCTCTTTAAGAGGATTGGGCTAAATTATGGCCCATATCAGATTCGGCCCGTCAACTGGACGCTATGCTTTTGGGCCCACTTGCTAAAGGCCCATTTAGTAATTCGGCCTGATATTAGTTTCGGCCTGTTAAGGGTCCATTTAACATTTCGGCCCTATATTAATTTCAGCCTGTTAAAAGCCCGTCATATAGTTGGGCCTAACTACGGCCCGGTTTGCATTCGGCCTGCTCGCAGCCGATAATCTGATTGGGCCAAACAAGGAACGAGACAATTTTGGTCTGTTATAAGCCCATGATTTGATTAGCACATTCATGGGCCGGGGTCTATTTCGGCCCGCTGCCTGCCCGTGAGCTGTTCGGCACGTTTCAAGCCCAACCTACTTTTCAGCCTCCTAAAGGCCCATTGAGTTTTCTTGGGAAAATAGGGGCGGTTTACTCGGCCTATTAAAGGCCCGGATCTACTAGTGGGCCAGTTTACATTTAGGCCTGTTAACGGACCAAGATGACGGGGCCCATGATGCGGATCATACATGGTGATTTGCACCGTAATTTTACAGATTGGCCAGTTTACTGCGAAGACAGGATATATATACAGTAAAATAACTGCAACATCGTGAATAAGAAAAAAACCTAGACTATACAATAAATAAATTACGGCATATTACATCCACTGGGCATCAAAGTTCGCCACTATGATAATAAAGCACAAGCAGACATCAGATTACATACACTGGGCATCAAAGATCGCCACCAGTGCAACTAAACATGCCGACAAAATAATATACAAAACCCACAGCACTTCAATAGAGTTCAAGAAAGGTTAGCCCTGCTCCGGAGCTGCAGCGCAAACAGCTGAGCAAGCTGGTGAGACTGCACTTGTTTGACACTTATATCCTCCTCACTCTGAAAGATAAACAAGCAGACAGATGACAGGTTTTGCACATATAAGTATCAGTGCTGACAATTCATCACATTTCTTACTGACGAATAAAGTGACACAGTTTAAAATAGCATTAACACAATATGGTATTGTTCAGGTCAAGACATGACAGGAAATGACATTGTGAAGGAGTTGGCAGCTTCACGACACCACTGGATTACAGATCAAGAACTCATAAGTATCAATGGTTAGTGTGCTGTCAATTTATCCCATTTCAGATTGGCAAAATAAGATCACTTGCTATGTATAGTTTAATTTACATGGTATGAAGAAGGAACTTGGTTGTACAACTGAAAAATTAAATTAAGAAGGACAAACTTTTGTTTATGAACTGGAGTACATAATAAACTTTAAACATGCAATTTGATGCAAACACCAAAAATAAACAGCTGTTGCAGTCATGCCTAACCAAATATACACAACAAAGTTTGAAGGCTTGAGAAGGACAAACTTACATTATTGGTGAAGGCAGGCTCTATAAAGCCTTTGTCCATGC
>NC_057811.1:479835851-479842678 GCF_018294505.1 Triticum aestivum
GAAAAAATGGAGAATATTTAAGATAAGATGAAGAGTGATGCTACATAACCAAGTAGCTATAAATGTAAGTACAGCGATACAGGCAAAAGGTACAACCAAGAGCAATGCAGAGCTAAACTTCTTCAGTACCATCGGTGTTATCCAACCTTATGGTAAGAGTAAATATAGATCTTATGTGTAGAAAATGGAGGGCAAAGGAAAATAAGCTGCAGAATGATGGTACATGAACAACTACCTGTCAATATAAGTACACTGATAAAGGACAGCAGGTACTTACAAGAACAATGCGGAGCTAAAAAAATTCATTGGCATTGGATATATTCTACACTAATGTAACCATTCATACAGATCAGATAATTTGGTGCAAACAATTGATAAGCAAGCTATCATGCATACTGCTGTCACATAATGAATCAGGTATGTATGCAAGTATAGTGATACAGGACAACATGTACTAACAAGAGCAAAGCAGCGGGCAGCATATTTGCGATATCCTGTCGTTCTTTTCAAAACGGAATTCTTTTTGGAGCACATTTCCTGCAAAAAAGATCCGTAAGGCACATGCGGAAAAGTAGAAGTTCAAATTTTCATGCGATATCATAGACAATACCTCATCCTTGGAACGAGACCAGTGCATAACAAGGTTTTTCCATTCAATGTCTTCTAAATTTAGCACAGGAGACTTCACCAGAAATTCGTTTATAGACTTGCCATCAAAGTGTGATTTCCTCAGGTAATACCAATACTGCTGCAATGCTTCCTTGAAAAGCGCAAGCAAGCTTTGCTCGTCATGACTATCCAGATTGACCCTCGCCTACTTACAACAATGTAATGTAAATCATTGATGTGTTCAATCAGCAGAAAACAGGAAAATAATCACCATGAATAATAGCACTTACACGTAAGTGGGACAGGAAGATGTGAAAATGATGTTTGTCTTCACTATAATCTTCCAATGATGGGAATATACGCCTAACAACATTGAAAGCATTGTCTTTTAAACTGGGAATAACTGGAATGGGATTCCAATCTGCAGGAATTGGCCGTCTCTGTAGTTGGGATAGGTCTTCGGCCGATGGACTTGCTGTACTTTTTGTTGGAATGCGATTTTTCTGTGGTACGGCTGGTGCTATGGCAACTGAAATCGGCATACCTTTTGCTGGAGTGCAGGTCCTGTGTGGTGGGGCTAGTGGTGTGGCTAGTGAAGTATGGGTACATTCTTCTGGAGTCGGTCCTACGTTTTGTGTCACTGGTTGTACAACCAATATAAGTGGGGTGCTGTCTAATTTCTCCGGCACAACCACGTTTTTCAAGGACTTTGCTGGTGCTCCTTCAGGTTCGGCAATCACCCTCTTCCTTTTTGATGTCTGATGCACAAGAACAACATTTGAGTGAAAAAACATGGTATGATGACAGATGGAATATGTATTGATAATGGATGGGCATGGCATCTCGACATATATGATGAGTAAACTAAGCAGATGGCGGTGCAACAAAGTAGAAGAAATGCAAGACAACATATGCAAGATACACGTAATCAATAAAACCTTGCCAAATTAGAGCAGGCACCTTGATGGGTGAACATGACAGGCCATCTGCCTTTGACTCCTCGAGGTTAGAATAATCATTAGGATCATATTCTGAACAAGAATCTACAGGTGGGGAGCGTATGAGTTTCATTGCATCCAGAATGGCACTCAATGCCTTGGTGCCAATTTTGTAAGTCATTGCAGTGTTCCACAATATTCTTCTGATGCGCGGATTCTGATATTCACTGTAATTACGTATAATATCTGAGAACCATGAAAACATAAATAGTTGTGAGATTATCTTTGTAATGCAAAGGATATTCTAATATAGGGGCGCCCCTGTAAACACTTGTGTGCTATCACTGGATTCTGATGAGAGAGCTCATGTGTGCTATAATATGGTGCGTGCATTTATATAATCTGGCACAAGTACACAAAAAAATAGGCTCCATAAGTAAGGATAGTTGGCAGATGATAGGTTCAAAATATACTGTATAGAGAGTTTATTGCCAAACCATGATAACAAGAGCACACAGCAACTAGGTAGATCACAGTGTACATAAAAGGGGTACACCATAACCACGATATATAAATCGGGAAAGTGGAACTGGCTTGAAAATACGGTGTTGTATTGCCGCTAGTAATTGAAAGCCTATCGATCAAGTACATGGCAGCTCTATCAGCTGTTGACTGCAGATGTCCCTGCTCCCCTTCCTAACAAAGAACATACTGTACGTACTAAATACAGAATAACAAAAGAGGAACATGTTAAAGAACAGAAGAGGAAGCATATTCTTGAGGTTCCGCTTAATTGCATACAATGCAACGCCCAAAGAAATGCAATTCCATGCTGTCTCTCTATATGTGGCAATTTTGAACAAGAGTCATTAGGATCATATTCTGAACAAGAGTCAACAGGTGGGGAGCGTATGAGTTTCATTGCATCCAGAATGGCACTCAATGCCTTGGTGCCAATTTTGTAAGTCATTGCGGTGTTTAGCTTCAAGAGTGGACTGCTGCTAGTGCGACACAAAGCAGCTACACAGATCATAGTGTAGATATAACGGGAAAACCGTAAGCATCAGAGCAAAATCAGCAAAGTGGAACTTGCTGGAATATATGTGCTAGTATTGCTGGTACGGCTAGAAAGGCTTCGGATACCAGCTCTCTTCAACTGAAGGTGCGGTACTGTTAATATCAGTGTAACTCTCAAAGTCGACACAACTCCCCGCATTTCCTTGCTATTCTTATAGGATTCAAGTGGGCAGGCCACTACAAATCCTATTCCCATGTTTACAAAATCCTACGAATCAAAGAGGCCCGAAGAGTTCAAAGTGTCCATACCAACCGACCGTATAGACCTCTACACTGCAAATGTCCCTGCTCATCTTCACTACAAGGAACATACTGTACTACTATCATACTCCTCCCGTTCCAAAATATAAGTCTTGGTAGAGATTTCCACTATGGATCACATAGAGATGTATCCAGATACATTTTAGAGTGTAGATTCACTCATTTTGCTCCATATGTAGTCTATGGTGGAATCTATACAAAGACTTGTATTTAGGAACGGAGAGAGTACTTATTAAAGAAGAATGGAAGAGGAACATGCTAAAGAAGAGCAAGCAGATTTTGGATAATAAAATGTTCGTTGCGCAGTGCCCACACATGATGAACCAGAGCGCATTAAGAAAGCAACTCCATGCTGTCTCTCTATATGTGGTGCACGTGCTTTTTCGAAAGTAAAGTAGGAACATTAGCTAACCAATTAAATGTTATCTGTTTAGTAATATCAGCATCATATCAGATTCGTACTTGAGCAACAAGTTTGGAATTATGGGTGGCACGTTGTTTAGCTTGATGGATTCAGGAGCAGTGCTAAGCAGGTACGATGATGGTACTGAATATAAAGGCATGTCTGGATGCAAGTCGCGTGACTTTTGTCATTTGGGTCAGTCGACCATTTCAGGCGGTTGGATGAAGATCCTACGTCTCCTAACCCTTCTTCTTCCTCGTCTCTGATTCTTCCCATACAGAACACCGCATAGGCCGCCGGCCGGACCACTGGCCCCCACTGCCTGTGTTCATCCGCCACCCCCACGCCCACCCCGCCCCCACCCGCGTCGAGTTTTCTTCGTTCGGCGAGGCCCCACCACCGCCCCCCACAACCAAAGTCCCCACCCGAGCCCCTTCGTTCGCACCGGCGAACTCCGGCGAGCTCTGAAAAATCGACTGACCCAATTTTGAAATTTAGTCTACTGTGATTTAACTAGTGTGGAATATAAAAGGGAAAACCATAAGCATTGGGAGTATAGTGTTGAGCGTGCCATGGCGGATCTGAAGGTGCAAACCGGACAAAGGCAACTTCGCAACCAATGTTTGCTCTCAACTAGCAAGTATGTGATGGACAAGAAATCAGAGTAAAGTAGTGGCGATCTATTTTCTTGCTGTGATAAATAAGTTGAGCAGATACGAAAGAGTACCGCCTCTGGTGCGGCGCCGTGTATGCATCTGCTGAGAATTTGACGTTGCTGCGGTAGCGATGGCTGTCGGCGGCGTGGAAGCAGATCTCGGAGGGTAGACGGTGGCGGCGGGGCGCGGTGGACGAGACCGTCGTTGGAGCGGCGCCGTCAAGGTGGACGATGGCGGGGATGAAGCGAGAGGACGGGATGCAAGGATCCCGGTCCGAAGCCGTGGATGAGAGAGGTCGATCTCTTGTAATGGACGGCGGCGTCGGGGTATCAGCTCCGGCATGGTGGAGGAGGACGGCGGTGGATGGGGTGGCAGACGGAGGAGGCTAGGGTGGAGAGGGTGTTTTGGCGCCCACGGAGTACGAAAGGAAATGGAGGTGGAGGGGAAGGGGGAAACCATGTCTTCAGGGCGCGCTTGTCTCAAATGCGAGGATATTTACAAACTTAGCCCCCGTTTCAAATTTCCTACATCACAGCAATATTAGTTGGTTGGGGATAGGACGGTAATCTCGCATACACCGAATATTTGCCGACGAGAGTTTGTTTTTGGCGCCCACCATGTACGAATGGGGAGGGAGTCGATTTCGGCCGAGGACACACTGTGTTTTGGCACCCACCGTGTATGAATCCGGGTGAGAGGCGGTTATGTCACGTTTGAGTGAAATTACAAACCTACCCCTATCGAAACCTATAGAAATCGAGCAGATAGGCTTTGCGTGGCAGGGATAGGCAGTAGTAATTTCCATCTCGCAGATTTTGGTTTCGGGCGGTTACTGCGACTTTCCCCGCTTCGTTCAAATTTTGCAGAGTGCACGCTTACCGTGCCAACTCAATTCGAATCCCGTTTGTATTCTATTTTTTTTTCGGGCGGGATCCATTTTCGATTGGAATAAAATTCTATATACATCATTTTTATATATATAGTTTCAAAAGCACAACACCCTTTATACATAAATATGGTTTACAAATGGCATGATCTCAGAATCATAAGGTTGTATCCATCAATTTGGATTTTCAAATATTTGAAACCACTTTATGTATGCATTCCTCGCTAACTGTCTCCAATTAATGTGTGTTTCATGCGGTTTTTTTACTTCTCAAACATGAATAATGTGTTTCACACACGCAACATATAGTGTAATCCTGTTTAGACATTAATTGCATATAAACCATGCATTGTTTCTAATTAAAGAATCTATGGATCACCAATATTGATAAACTATATAACATTACACGTGTCCCCAAATTCAAATGAATATGCATGTTTGATACACCAATTTGCTTTATGATATTATCGATGTCGTGATCTCCAGTTTAAATATTTGAATCCCATTTAATCCAGATATTTGTCTCATATAACTATCACTCATGCTTATATAGGACTATCTCTCTAGACCTATACGCGTTCATCGTCTCTCGGGTACTCTCATGCTACCTGTATGTCGACAATGATCTTTTATCTTTGTAACACACTGACAGTACTCTCTCCCTCGGCCTTCATCACTCTATCTCTCTCTAAGTATATCTCGCTCCCTGCTATGTGTCTCTAACTATGATTCTTCATGTGGAATCTCTTTCTCTCACACAAACACAAAACTTTGTCTTCAGGGGTCTCATTTCTCTCTACTATTCCCCTGTGTGCCACTCGCACACCCCTCATACAGAGATGTCTTTCGCTCCTTAGGTATGAGAATCTACGACTCTTCCTCTTAAATATCACTTTCTCACACACAAACACAAACTCTGTCTCCCACGGTCTCATATTTCTCCACTGTTCTCTTGTATGTCGCTCACACACACTCTCTCTCCCTAGAGATATCTTGCGTTCCCTCATATGTTTCTCTAGCTATCACTCTCATTTTGAAATATCTTTCTCTCTCGCAGACACAAAACTCCGTCTCTCGGGATCTCATTTCTCTCCGATATTTGTTTGTATGTGAGTCACATGCACCCTTTCTTCATCTCTCTCACACCCACACCCATAACTCAGCCTTCTGTTCTACTCGACTCCTATCTCTAACGCACACTAGCTAGCATCTTTATCTTTCTATTTATCTGTTTCTCCATCAACCTTCTTTCATTTATAGGTTGATATCTTTTGCACAATCGTTGTGCCTCACTCCCTCTACTCGCCATAGATGCATGCTCCAGCCCACGCCACTATCTCTTAAAGACAAAAACACATGCTCAATTGTCGGGCCTTCTTCCCTGCATTCTCGCATGCATGCATATTGTCATACCGACTCCGTCTCTCCCATGTCGTTGATCTTAACTTATGACTTATGTCTTCTTTCTTTTATCGCGATCATGCGCGCGCGCACACACACACATCCCACGTATACATGTATACCTCTCACACATGCACGTTGAAGGTCTCTATGTCTCCGTACGTAGTTAATTACCCTCAACCCTAATGCCACATCGGATCGTTCTCTTCTTGTGTGCACATAACTTCCGCCTGGATGGGTAAAACACACACTCACACTTAACAATCTCCTTGTAGCTACCCCCCTCTCACTCTTCCCCTATATCCCCGAAACCAATAAGACCATCCCTTCGTTTAATTCCCACCTACATGCACCATCGATATATAGTAGTCTTCCTCGGTATCTCTCAAACAAACACGTTCTCTCGATGTCGACTACTCTCACGCGCACACACCTTCTCTTCCCTCTCTACGGGCATTTTCTCTCTCGCACCCCATCGTTGGTGGCCTCTGCCATACACATCACCTCTCTATGATGAAGCCATGCACACTTAAATTACATCCGCCACCGAGGACCCCGCGACACACACACACACACACCCACACACACACATACAC
>NC_057811.1:479843025-479857116 GCF_018294505.1 Triticum aestivum
CACACACACGCACACACACACACACTAAGACTCCATCTCTCTCTCCCCCCCCCCACACACACACTGAGACTCCATCTCACACACACATGCTCTAGGCGGAGCATTTGTTCCTACCACCCTTCATCCACCCTTACCCATATGATAAACAATCACCTTAATTTACTTGTATAACATGGACAAATTCCACTTTACTTTAGTAGCTAGCAAACTTATCATCTGTACCCTTATAAAAAACCGAGTTGGCAATGATGGTGTGCCTGCCATCTTGTAATATAGACCGTCTGATCTATATCTGACGGATAGAAAGCAAACTATGATAATTTACAAAAGATAGCCGCACCTCTCTCCACATCCTTATCTCCCACACCTCATTGCTGAGCAATTAAAAAAGAAAGTCTCCAGAACAATCTAGCATGGTGGCCGCTGCCGCCTGCCGGCGCCGTCCATCCCCATGCCTCCGCCCATTCCAACCACCAGTCACCACCACGCTCCACTCCTCCTCACCTTATCTCTCATCTTTCATTTTTTCGATGACATTCTCGAGATACCAGTTTTCCGATAAAATTCTCAAAATATCATTAGTTTTTACACATGGGATTACTCCTGCATGGGTAAATCACAACATGTGTTTTGTAAAAAAATGCATATTGTTGTTCCGTGCAATGCACAAGCATCTTGCTTGTAATTATATAACGCAAATCACGAGCAGGAAGTGTCATTTTTTTACACAACCACGTTAACATGGCCACATAAATCACTAGCTAAAGTAAATACCATTATACTTATATCCCGATGCAAAAGGTTGAGTACATGTTCGAAGAGTAGAGTCGCACACACGCACTCTGTCTCTCATAATCTCTCACACACACACCAGTTACGTGACGCCCACTTAAGCAGACACGTATGTTACAATTTGTGCACCCGCGGGTACACGTGATGCTGTGCATTTATTTAAGCCGGACATCGAACCCAAATAGTAGCTGCATTTATTCCCTTCCCGCCGCCTCTTCTCTGGTCGCCGTCGCCCGGTAGCCATGGCCCGGCCGAAGGTAAGAACATACGCCATACTCCCGCCGTAGCGGCTCTTTAATCTGGAAATTTTAGTGGTCATGCATGCATCTTTTTGTGCTAGCACTCCTATATAAGGGTTGACCGGTCGCTTCCCGCGGACGTGCGCGGGCGGTGGAAGAGGAAGGAGAAGGGAAGTGGGCTATGGAGTAACGTTTTTTACCATAATTTCTTAAGAAACTGAGTGCAATAATTGAGTAGTTTTGCAAACTACCAGTACTACACATGAAACGGTTCAAAACCTATACTCCCTTGCCAGTGCGCGCTTCCCACGTGAAACGGTCAGCGTCGCCCTGGAGCGTCAGTGCCGCATTAATGCCCGGCTAGAGCGGAGGCGACCTCTCACTGGCGCCGGCTTTGAAGCGGCGCGACGGCCGAGAGAGCGCCGCTTCCAGGTGCACCGACTGCTCCGCGTCGAGGCTGGCCATAAGCCCTGTTTGGATCGATGGGTTAGAGTTAGTTTGAGCTAGTTGGGGATCAAATAGCCCTAAAGTATCCAAGCATGCGGGTTTAAATTGGAGCAAGTTGCACCGAACCCACCAAAAAAAACTATCCCACCCAAGAGGTGCTAACTGGAGATAGTTCTCATTGGGACCACTGAAAAATCACTTCTCTCTCCCCATCAAGTGCATTTATTGTCAATCTAACCCTGTCACCCAAACACCTGTTTGGCTACAGTTAGTTCAGGGTTAGTCATGAGTTAGTCTAACCTCTGTTAGAGTATCTAAACAGGAGCAGTATAGGACATGCAAGTTGCTCAAAGCATACAGTCAAATTCGTATGTGAAAGGATTTTTTTCTTGTTGAAAACGGAAGGTGAAAGGAATTTTTTAGAATGCTCTTGGCATGTCGCTAACATGTGATGAGTTAACCGACCTTAATAGACGGCACAAACGCCAGCCCGCCGCACTTTGAGAGAGACGAGGAGGGAGAAGCGTTACGGGCTGCTGGATTACTCGAGATAGGTGTCGCACAGAAGCCAAGAAATATGGTGATAGCGTGGGTTAGCCATGTACTAGTATGATGTAACTACACTGGGCTGCCGTATTTCGTACTCTTCCAGTCCACTGTGGAGATGATTGGTTGATTTTATATCGCTGAATAATATAAAATATTATGAGTGCAGACGCTCCAGCCTGAGGTTCCTTGCTCCTTCTCGGTCGTCCGGAATCTATGTTCTTCCACTCTATTTTTTTACGTGAGCTTTGTTCATCCTTTTGCCAACACGCGACACATCTAGCATCAAGGTGCATGTGTCATGCAAGGATCGTTCCATCTATATGAAGAACACGTGGGACTGGAACTACGAGACTGACATGTACCCAGGAGTGGACGTGCGAACCTGTGTAACGTAGCGCAGTAAGTGAAGTAGAAAGGCACAAATAGTATGAACATGCATGGCATATAGGCATTTGTCTCTTACTACCACTAAATGTTGTACGTGCAATGCCCGGTGATGTTATGGAGTACGTGACTAAGTACTCTACCACTACTATATTAATTGGAGGCACATATTAGGTTTTATATTTGTTTACGTGTATGCCCCGAGACCTTCCAACTAGACGTGTCTTTCTCTCCGGGTCGCACTTTGTATCGTTCATACCACTAGTACAGTAGTACTACTACGTGTGGTCTCTGACCCAGAAGTGGAGACGCTCTACCACGCTGTTCATGTCCCACTCCTTTCGCTGACGTGTGCGGCATCCAGCACGTGCCGTGTGTTTGGCACTCCTTCGTCGTAAGAGTTGAAACGCTAGCATTCATTAGAAATAAAAAATAAATATAAATCACCAGTGATACTATACCACACGGTTTCCTTGCTCCTCGATATCGGAAAGAATACTTCCGCTCGCCGACATGTGGGACGTCGACCATCCTGGTCCACTTGCCATGCCCGCAGAACTCCAAGGGAGAGTCACCCCGGTCGTCACGCCGCAGTAATTACTAATGAGCCATCAAATCATAGGCCCAACCTTACCCACTGTGAAGTTGCTCGGACGAAGGAACCATCATGACTTCGTTGAATTCCGCTTCTTGAAGAAAACTACTGTACCAGCAGTACTGCTAGCTACAGTAGTTACTCCAGCAGAGGCCTCCTTTGGTTCATAGGATAGGAATTTTATAGGAATATGAAAATCATAGGAAGTGAGATGACATGCATCTCAATTCCTATAGAGAAAGAGATGCCATTTGATGCATAGGATAGGAATTTTTCCATTGAGTCTAGGCTAATGTACTGGTAATTTGCTCTAAAAACTACAGTAGTAACTAGTAGTAGTGTTACATGCTCATAATTAATTAAACAAACGTACGGGCGACACAGACACACACACTAACTACTAGTACTACTACTTCTCACATGCTGGCCAGACGCCGTCGTTCTCCTTCCCGGCTTTGTCGGCGACACCCCACCGTGCTTGGATCTCCGTCGACCTCTCCGCAGCAGCGCGTGCATCCTCTTCTTTCTTGTGGCGGCGGGCCTCTCTTTTCTTGAGTGCTTTATGACTTTTCTGCTCCCTCTATGCGGCTTTGGCCGCCTCTTGCTCTACCGCCCATTCGGCCTTGGCAGCTTCAAATTCCTCCCACATAGGTGTGAGGTCACGAGCGGCGATGAACTCGGCACGGCGGGATGCCACCGCTTGCCTACCATTCTGTGTGCGGTCGCACTACAACAAGAACCCCCCTTCAGCAACGCATCGATGCGTTGTCGTATGTACATATATGTGTTGCTATGGTCTACACCAACGGATTACTATGCGTTGTCGTTGGTGGCGTTGCTAAGGTCTACAACAACGTATAGACATGCATTGGTAAACGACATGTAGATGCGTTGTAAGGTACCAACATATAGAGTTGAAGCCCAACAACACTTCAGATGCGTTGGTGACGACCCTGCACAATCATATGTTATATCGTTGCAACTACTATAGAGACTTTGCCAAATATCATGATTGATTGATGATGTTTTATATATTGCCATCCAGAATTTTTTGGTCAACATCAATACTGTATAGGAGCCACAATATAATAAACCTTCCTCATATATTAATTCGATTGTGTAGGGTTGCATAGAACATGATCCAAAGATTACAAGATGCGAAACTATCTAGTTTTATCATAATTCTCGACCTTGCAATCTACTACAATGTTTGAAACATTGATCATGAAAATGACATTCTAATTATCTAATAGTAACCCCATTCTTGGCCTTGCAATCAACATCTGAGCCATGCATCATCCATTTATCTTGGCAATCTACAGAAACGAAAAATGACATGAGTAACTTACGGTAGAGAAAATCAGGTTTATAGAGCAACAAAATGTAGAGGGGCACCATACAGAAGTTGAATGCCATGACATTAGCAGCTTTGTACGCAGAAAAGGAGAGTAACATCCAACATTCGACAAATACTTTTGATCATTGCTTTCTTATGAACAAATCTGTTGTGTGTTAATTGAGTTAAACCTTGAAATGAACATACTATGTAAGAAATGAGGTACCTCCTTTGAAGAAAAACATGTGCTGACATATCACAGATCCTTCGTTTTCAAAGAAAGATCTGCAGCTTTCCAGAAAATACAAATAGATGCAAGGTTTCCACAATTCAAAAATACTTTATGTTCAAAGAAAATAATTCAAACCAGGCTAGATTTGGATGTACCTAAATTAGGTAGTGTGATAAATGCTCACAAATGTGATTTAAGAAGACTCTGATATAGATATAGATGTGGGGCTAATTATAATAATCTAAAGGCAAGAACGTTTTCAACATGAGTTTATTAAACAACATTGCAGATTATGCAACTTATAGCCATGTACTAAATAAATTTGGCATCTTGCATCAGCTCCAAATTAAATGATAAGTATTTTCAAATTATGGAAAATACAATGTAGAGACCTCTGGAAAATACAAAATTGTGTATAGTCATGCGTTAGAATTTCGTATGAATGAATTTTCAGAACCTGCAATGGACTATAAGGAACATAAGGGGAGACGGGGGGGGGTGGGTGGGGGTGTGGAAGGACAACTATCCAATCCACTTGTGCTCGTCATCACACCTACCTAGGCCCTGACTCAACCTTGAAGGAATGCATGACCTAATTAGTACAGACAAGAGCATGCTCTGATTAGTAAACAAGAAGACATCACAGAATAATTAATTAGCAGTTGGGAATGATGTACATACCAGACTGAGCTGCCATGTGATCTGGTTTCGATTTGATCTTGTAGCACCACCCTGAACAGAGATGGGGACATGTACCACAAGCGGAGATTCAGATGTGCTGAGCCCCAGCCATGAGCCATGGCCTCGACCCTTGAAAGGGCACATGATTGTTTGGGCTTCTCTAGGAAAAAAAAAAGGGAGTTCTGTTTCTAGAAATGATGGAATTCAGGATGTTTACAGAAAAATAGGGAGGTTCAGCAATGCATCTTATTTAGTTGCGATTCATGCAAACACATGTTAGAATATTCGTGCGAGGGTCATCTTAAAATTCTGCTGATTCTGCAATGATTTATCTTGGATAATACATGAATGCAAGAACTGCTCCCAAACTAAGATTATAGTGTATATAATTGTACATACGATGGAGCCAAATAAAATATATTAAATTCAGGATTATGGTGTATCAGTTTACCTGCTAAGAGACAGAATGACCACACGCATGTTGGCTGAAGCAAGGTCAATTTCAGAACCTGTAAGGGAATCTGAGATTAGGGATGGACGCATGTGATACTTATTCCTATAGTATTACAGAACTGTGACAAAGAAATAGGTAAGGACTCATCTGTGCACATAGCAGCAAGAAAATTTAAACATATATAATGCACCACAACTTGATATACTAAGTAATAGATATGCTAAGTTTGGCATGAGATCCTCGGTTGGGCTCGCGCGGCGGTCAACCTCCCCGACCCCAACACGCCCTTCTAGACTTGGTAGAGCTCTTCCCACGACCACGCGCCGGCCTCCATGTGCACGGTGGCTCTGGAAGCACCGCAACGCATGCATCTTCGACGGAGCCAGACCATCGCTCACCCTCATCTCCGATACCATCAAGGAAGAGGCGCGCCTATGGGCCAAGGCTGTCGCCAACGGGATACAAAACATCACCCCCGGCGCGTAGTTCCCAGTTTTTTGTTTTGGGGCTGAGCAAACTAACCCCCTTGTTCTAGTCTGCTCCTACGCTTGTACACCATGCCTAGCATGTACATGGCCTTGTAAGCGTTGCAACCTCATGCTTGTACTCTCCTTCTATCAATGAAAAGATACGCAGCTTGCGTATTCATAAAAGAAAAAAGATATGCTAAGTGCGTTTCGAAAAGGAAAATGATTTTCAGCAAAGTTTACATAGTTAACATAATCTGATTTTTGCATTTTTGAACAAGTTACATAGTTTTCATTAGAATTTGTACACAGTGGTATAACTTGTCAGAATGCTCCTGGGATAGGTTGCAGTCCAAATTTATGACTCAGTCTTTTTATACTCAAGTAGCCTCAATATTTGCTAGGTCCTGTTACATTTCTGCCCATTCTTTTCTAGACAAATATGGCTGCTGGCTGACTTATCCGAACTGCATTGACAATCCTTTCTTCCTAATTGCTTTTGCTAGTTGACATCGAATCTGTAGTTGATTCAGTTGTAATTAGTTCTCTAAAAAACACATATAAAAAGGTTTCAGTAATCCATGTTAAACTGTTTAGTCTTTATCAATTTTATTTATCACTAATCAGGGTAGGAATATGTGACAACTATGTCATGGTGTACACACTTTTAAAAGAAATCCTCGGTTGTTAATGTACCATATTGTTCTCTTGTAATACTAAACTGATATACAGTGTTGTTGTTTTTTGCTCTAAACTTCTTTCTCTATTATAATGCAAGCCCGAAACTTAAGTGAACTGAATATTCGGGCCTCCAGCAAGATCACTGACCGTGATGGGTTCTTATCCAGCTGTGATGTACAATACGACAATGGCTAACACTAGGAAGTTGTATTTGAGTGTACAATAGAGAACTCAAGACTGTGGGGCGGCGTGGATGCAGGTACAAGCGAGCGCAGGTGGTAGTGCATCAGGCAAATGATAAGATAGTTTAGATCACAGTCGTGATTGCCAGCAAAGAATCGACCATGGCACGATGGCCATGTCCTCACAAGCACCAGAGAGAGTACGGGTAGAGGAGAGTGCCTTACTAAACCGTCAATGTCGGAGGTGAGGTAGCCGAGGAAGAGCAACACCGCCGAGACAAAGCCAGAAACCAGAGGAGGCGCGGCAGCCGCGCCGGCGACCCGCGGCGACCAGTAGGGTTGCGGTAGGGGGGCGGAGGACGTCGCGGCGGCGCGGGGTCGGTGGAGAGCACCGAGGGACAGACGGGCTGGTGAGAAACTTCGCGGGAGAGCACCGGAGCTAACCGGAATCGGTGGTGCCGAGGCAGCGGCGTGGTCATGGAGCTCGGCTGAGAGGCGAATTGGGGATGAGAGAGAGATTGGGGATAGAAAAATCTAGGAGGAGGTGGGTACGCGGGTGAAAGAACATGCGGTGCCCCCATGTTTGGTTTTGGTAATTGATGACAATCTCTATGGACTAATGGTTGCCTTGAGTTATATTTGAAGGATTTGTCCATAGGCATTTCTTGAAGTCCATGTGTTGGTTTCAAGGAGTTTATGTGGTGACCAAGGTGTTATTAAGGAATTATCCAAAGATTGGTCATGTGAGAGTAGAGCTTATTGCAAGCATGTCTTGAAGAAGAAGATTGTGTGATCATTCATGTTTACCTTCAAGACATCATCCAAATGAAGAGAGTTGGAAAGAGTCAAGGTTGATCAAGACTAAGTCAAGAGTGAATCAAGTTGATCAACACACAAAGCGCACAAGATGTACCGAGAGGGATCAAGCGATCCCATGGTGTGGTAAGCATTGTCAATTACGCTTTGTGTACTAACCCATGATCTTCGTGAGAGTTCTTTGTGGGGTTAGGTTGCGGTGTGCAAGTTCAAGTGAAGCATCATGAAGAGATCAAATGCTTGAAGCTTCCCGTCCATTGTGGCGACAATGGACTTGTGAAGTTGTTGCGGTGTGCAAGTTCAAGTGAAGCATCATGAAGAGATCAAATGCTTGAAGCTTGCCGTCCATTGTGGTGACAATGGACTTGTGGAGATGTGTGGAAGAGCGGCTCACCCATAGTGGAGTATGGGGGAGCAATCAACTAGTCTTCATCGAGCCAACACAACCAAGAAAGGTGGTCCAACTTGAGGGAGTCAAGATCGTCATCATCTAGCTCAAGTGGACCATGTGCAAGGCAAAGGTTTGCTCTTGATAGGTTTTCTATTTTACCGTCTCATGATGGTAGTTGGGAGACCGGGTTATAGGATCGATTGCCGAACTATCAAGGGGGGCTCTCGATGAGTAGCTTGATCGTATCGTTCATAGAGAGCTCAAACCATTGCATCCTTGCATCATCTTTGTTGGTTCTTGTTTGGTTCTTCTCTTTGTGAGTTTTGGAGCTTATGGTCATCTTGATGACAAGCTCGAGTCCATCGAAAACGGAGTTCACTCGCATCTTCTATGATGTTTTCGATGTTGGAGGTTATGCCGGTTCTTCTCGGTTGGAGGTTTCACTCCTCTATTTGTTGGCATACCTCCCCTGCCTCTTCTTACTATAAGCTTGAGTTTGCTCAATTCGGAGCTCATATGCAGAAGTTATGGCAGTTTTGGTTTCCTTGCGGTAGTACCGCGGGCCGGAGCGGTAGTACCGCTTGGGTGCTACAAGCGGTAGTACCGCTCTAGAGCGGTAGTACCGCTCCAGAGCGGTAGTACCGCTGGTAGCCCCCAGCCGTAGTACCGCTGCGGTCTCGTGCTAGTACCGCCTCGATTCGAGGGGTCTTTTTCGTGTCGGGTTTTACGGTACTAGCCGCGGCAGTGGGGGCCGTAGTACCGCTCGTTTGCGGTAGTACCGCCCTGCCACCGCGGTAGTACCGCTCTGGGCCCAGCGGCAGTACCGCGAGGGGGAGCGGTAGTACCGCTTATAGGGCCAAGTGGTAGTACCGCTCTCTGCGGGGCTGAAGTGGGGGTAACGGCTGGATTTCTTCTCCCACTATATAAGGGGGTCTTCTTCCCCAATGAACCTTATCTCTTGAGCTCGTGTTCTTTCCCCATTGTTGACCTTCTTTGAGCTTGCTAACTCTCAATCCCTCCATGGATTCTTGCTAGTTTTTGAGGGAAAAGAGAGAGGAGATCTAGATCCACATTTCCACCAATCACTTTCTCCTCTTTGTGAGGGGAACCCCTTGGATCTAGATCTTGGAGTTCTTGGTGTTCTCCTTCTTGTTCTTCCTCTCATTTTCCTCCCTAGCATTAGTTGCTTCGGTGGGATTTGAGAGAGAAGGACTTGGGCACTCCGTGTGCCCTTGCCATTGCATTCGGTGCATCGGTTTGAGTTCTCCACGGTGATACGTGGAAGTTACAAGTTGAGAAGCTTATTACTCTTGGGTGCTTGGTGCCCTTGAGCTTGTTCCTCTTGGGTGCCCTAGACGGTTGGTGGTGTTCGGAGCTCAATCATTGTGGTGTAAAGCTCTGGGCAAGCGTCGGGGTCTCCAATTAGGTTGTGGAGATCGCCCCGAGCAATTTGACGGGTTCCGGTGACCGCCCCCAAGGGTTGCCAAAGTGTACGGGTTCGGTGACCGCCCCCAAGGGTTGCCATTTGTACGGGTTCGGTGACCGCCCTCAAGGGTCCCTTAGTGGAATCACGGCATCTTGCATTGTGCGAGGGCGTGAGGAGATTACGGTGGCCCTAGTGGCTTCTTGGGGAGCATTGTGCCTCCACACCGCTCCAAATGGAGATTAGCATCCGCAAGGGTGTGAACTTCGGGATACATCGTCATCTCCGCGTGTCTCGGTTATCTCCTACCCGAACCCTTTACTTATGCACTTTACTTTGTGATAGCCATATTGTTTCTTGTCGTATATCTTGCTACCACTTAGTTGTTTATCTTGCTTGTAATTATATAACGCAAATCACGAGCAGGAGGTGTCATTTTTTTACACAACCACGTTAACATGGCCACATAAATCACTAGCTAAAGTAAATACCATTATACTTATATCCTGATGCAAAAGGTTGAGTACATGTTCAAAGAGTAGAGTCGCACACACGCACTCTGTCTCTCATAATCTCACACACACACACCAGTTACGTGACGCCCACTTAAGCAGACACGTATGTTACAATTTGTGCACCCGCGGGTACACGTGATGCTGTGCATTTATTTAAGCCGGACATCGAACCCAAATAGTAGCTGCATTTATTCCCTTCCCGCCGCCTCTTCTCTGGTCGCCGTCGCCCGGTAGCCATGGCCCGGCCGAAGGTAACAACATACGCCATACTCCCGCCGGAGCGGCTCTTTAATCTGGAAATTTTAGTGGTCATGCATGCATATTTTTGTGCTAGCACTCCTATATAAGGGTTGACCGGTCGCTTCCCGCGGACGTGCGCGGGCGGTGGAAGAGGAAGGAGAAGGGAAGCGGGCTATGGAGTAACGTTTTTTACCATAATTTCTTAGGAAACTGAGTGCAATAATTGAGTAGTTTTGCAAACTACCAGTACTACACATGAAACGGTTCAAAATCTATACTCCCTTGCCAGTGCGCGCTTCCCGCGTGAAACGGTCAGCGTCGCCCTGGAGCGTCAGTGCCGCATTAATGCCCGGCTAGAGCGGAGGCGACCTCTCACTGGCGCCGGCTTTGAAGCGGCGCGACGGCCGAGAGAGCGCCGCTTCCAGGTGCACCGACTGCTCCGCGTCGAGGCTGGCCATAAGCCCTGTTTGGATCGATGGGTTAGAGTTAGTTTGAGCTAGTTGGGGATCAAATAGCCCTAAAGTATCCAGGCATGAGGGTTTAAATTGGAGCAAGTTGCACCGAACCCACCAAAAAAAACTATCCCACCCAAGAGGTGCTAACTGGAGATAGTTCTCATTGGGACCACTGAAAAATCACTTCTCTCTCCCCATCAAGTGCATTTATTGTCAATCTAACCCTGTCACCCAAACACCTGTTTGGCTACAGTTAGTTCAGGGTTAGTCATGAGTTAGTCTAACCTCTGTTAGAGTATCTAAACAGGAGCAGTATAGGACATGCAAGTTGCTCAAAGCATACAGTCAAATTCGTATGTGAAAGGATTTTTTCTTGTTGAAAACGGAAGGTGAAAGGAATTTTTTAGAATGCTCTTGGCATGTCGCTAACATGTGATGAGTTAACCGACCTTAATAGACGGCAAAAACGCCAGCCCGCCGCACTTTGAGAGAGACGAGGAGGGAGAAGCGATACGGGCTGCTGGATTACTCGAGATAGGTGTCGCACAGAAGCCAAGAAATATGGTGATAGCGTGGGTTAGCCATGTACTAGTATGATGTAACTACACTGGGCTGCCGTATTTCGTACTCTTCCAGTCCACTGTGGAGATGATTGGTTGATTTTATATCTCTGAATAATATAAAATATTATGAGTGCAGACGCTCCAGCCTGAGGTTCCTTGCTCCTTCTCGGTCGTCCGGAATCTATGTTCTTCCACTCTATTTTTTTACGTGAGCTTTGTTCATCCTTTTGCCAACACGCGACACATCTAGCATCAAGGTGCATGTGTCATGCAAGGATCGTTCCATCTATATGAAGAACACGTGGGACTGGAACTACGAGACTGACATGTACCCAGGAGTGGACGTGCGAACCTGTGTAACGTAGCGCAGTAAGTGAAGTAGAAAGGCACAAATAGTATGAACATGCATGGCATATAGGCATTTGTCTCTTACTACCACTAAATGTTGTACGTGCAATGCCCGGTGATGTTATGGAGTACGTGACTAAGTACTCTACCACTACTATATTAATTGGAGGCACATATTAGGTTTTATATTTGTTTACGTGTATGCCCCGAGACCTTCCAACTAGACGTGTCTTTCTCTCCGGGTCGCACTTTGTATCGTTCATACCACTAGTACAGTAGTACTACTACGTGTGGTTTCTGACCCAGAAGTGGAGACGCTCTACCACGCTGTTCATGTCCCACTCCTTTCGCTGACGTGTGCGGCATCCAGCACGTGCCGTGTGTTTGGCACTCCTTCGTCGTAAGAGTTGAAACGCTAGCATTCATTAGAAATAAAAAATAAATATAAATCACCAGTGATACTATACCACACGGTTTCCTTGCTCCTCGATATCGGAAAGAATACTTCCGCTCGCCGACATGTGGGACGTCGACCATCCTGGTCCACTTGCCATGCCCGCAGAACTCCAAGGGAGAGTCACCCCGGTCGTCACGCCGCAGTAATTACTAATGAGCCATCAAATCATAGGCCCAACCTTACCCACTGTGAAGTTGCTCGGACGAAGGAACCATCATGACTTCGTTGAATTCCGCTTCTTGAGGAAAACTACTGTACCAGCAGTACTGCTAGCTACAGTAGTTACTCCAGCAGAGGCCTCCTTTGGTTCATAGGATAGGAATTTTATAGGAATATGAAAATCATAGGAAGTGAGATGACATGCATCTCAATTCCTATAGAGAAAGAGATGCCATTTGATGCATAGGATAGGAATTTTTCCATTGAGTCTAGGCTAATGTACTGGTAATTTGCTCTAAAAACTACAGTAGTAACTAGTAGTAGTGTTACATGCTCATAATTAATTAAACAAACGTACGGGCGACACAGACACACACACTAACTACTAGTACTACTACTTCTCACATGCTGGCCAGACGCCGTCGTTCTCCTTCCCGGCTTTGTCGGCGACACCCCACCGTGCTTGGATCTCCGTCGACCTCTCCGCAGCAGCGTGTGCATCCTCTTCTTTCTTGTGGCGGCGGGCCTCTCTTTTCTTGAGTGCTTTCTGACTTTTCTGCTCCCTCTATGCGGCTTTGGCCGCCTCTTGCTCTACCGCCCATTCGGCCTTGGCAGCTTCAAATTCCTCCCACATAGGTGTGAGGTCACGAGCGGCGATGAACTCGGCACGGCGGGATGCCACCGCTTGCCTACCATTCTGTGTGCGGTCGCACTACAACAAGAACCCCCCTTCAGCAACGCATCGATGCGTTGTCGTATGTACATATATGTGTTGCTATGGTCTACACCAACGGATTACTATGCGTTGTCGTTGGTGGCGTTGCTAAGGTCTACAACAACGTATAGACATGCATTGGTAAACGACATGTAGATGCGTTGTAAGGTACCAACATATAGAGTTGAAGCCCAACAACACTTCAGATGCGTTGGTGACGACCCTGCACAATCATATGTTATATCGTTGCAACTACTATAGAGACTTTGCCAAATATCATGATTGATTGATGATGTTTTATATATTGCCATCCAGAATTTTTTGGTCAACATCAATACTGTATAGGAGCCACAATATAATAAACCTTCCTCATATATTAATTCGATTGTGTAGGGTTGCATAGAACATGATCCAAAGATTACAAGATGCGAAACTATCTAGTTTTATCATAATTCTTGACCTTGCAATCTACTACAATGTTTGAAACAATGATCATGAAAATGACATTCTAATTATCTAATAGTAACCCCATTCTTGGCCTTGCAATCAACATCTGAGCCATGCATCATCCATTTATCTTGGCAATCTACAGAAACGAAAAATGACATGAGTAACTTACGGTAGAGAAAATCAGGTTAATAGAGCAACAAAATGTAGAGGGGCACCATACAGAAGTTGAATGCCATGACATTAGCAGCTTTGTACGCAGAAAAGGAGAGTAACAGCCAACATTCGACAAATACTTTTGATCATTGCTTTCTTATGAACAAATCTGTTGTGTGTTAATTGAGTTAAACCTTGAAATGAACATACTATGTAAGAAATGAGGTACCTCCTTTGAAGAAAAACATGTGCTGACATATCACAGATCCTTCGTTTTCAAAGAAAGATCTGCAGCTTTCCAGAAAATACAAATAGATGCAAGGTTTCCACAATTCAAAAATACTTTATGTTCAAAGAAAATAATTCA
>NC_057811.1:479857850-479930994 GCF_018294505.1 Triticum aestivum
GTGTGGAAGGACAACTATCCAATCCACTTGTGCTCGTCATCACACCTACCTAGGCCCTGACTCAACCTTGAAGGAATGCATGACCTAATTAGTACAGACAAGAGCATGCTCTGATTAGTAAACAAGAAGACATCACAGAATAATTAATTAGCAGTTGGGAATGATGTACATACCAGACTGAGCTGCCATGTGATCTGGTTTCGATTTGATCTTGTAGCACCACCCTGAACAGAGATGGGGACATGTACCACAAGCGGAGATTCAGATGTGCTGAGCCCCAGCCATGAGCCATGGCCTCGACCCCTGAAAGGGCACATGATTGTTTGGGCTTCTCTAGGAAAAAAAAGGGAGTTCTGTTTCTAGAAATGGTGGAATTCAGGATGTTTACAGAAAAATAGGGAGGTTCAGCAATGCATCTTATTTAGTTGCGATTCATGCAAACACATGTTAGAATATTCGTGCGAGGGTCATCTTAAAATTCTGCTGATTCTGCAATGATTTATCTTGGATAATACATGAATGCAAGAACTGCTCCCAAACTAAGATTATAGTGTATATAATTGTACATACGATGGAGCCAAATGAAATATATTAAATTCAGGATTATGGTGTATCAGTTTACCTGCTAAGAGACAGAATGACCACACACATGTTGGCTGAAGCAAGGTCAATTTCAGAACCTGTAAGGGAATCTGAGATTAGGGATGGACGCATGTGATACTTATTCCTATAGTATTACAGAACTGTGACAAAGAAATAGGTAAGGACTCATCTGTGCACATAGCAGCAAGAAAATTTAAACATATATAATGCACCACAACTGGATATACTAAGTAATGGATAATCTAAGTTTGGCATGAGATCCTCGGTTGGGCTCGCGCGGCGGTCAACCTCCCCGACCCCAACACGCCCTTCTAGACTTGGTAGAGCTCTTCCCACGACCACGCGTCGGCCTCCATGTGCACGGTGGCTCTGGAAGCACCGCAACGCATGCATCTTCGACGGAGCCAGACCATCGCTCACCCTCATCTCCGATACCATCAAGGAAGAGGCGCGCCTATGGGCCAAGGCTGTCGCCAACGGGATACAAAACATCACCCCCGGCGCGTAGTTCCCAGTTTTTTGTTTTGGGGCTGAGCAAACTAACCCCCTTGTTCTAGTCTGCTCCTACGCTTGTACACCATGCCTAGCATGTACATGGCCTTGTAAGCGTTGCAACCTCATGCTTGTACTCTCCTTCTATCAATGAAAAGATACGCAGCTTGCGTATTCATAAAAGAAAAAAGATATGCTAAGTGCGTTTCGAAAAGGAAAATGATTTTCAGCAAAGTTTACATAGTTAACATAATCTGATTTTTGCATTTTTGAACAAGTTACATAGTTTTCATTAGAATTTGTACGCAGTGGTATAACTTGTCAGAATGCTCCTGGGATAGGTTGCAGTCCAAATTTATGACTCAGTCTTTTTATACTCAAGTAGCCTCAATATTTGCTAGGTCCTGTTACATTTCTGCCCATTCTTTTCTAGACAAATATGGCTGCTGGCTGACTTATCCGAACTGCATTGACAATCCTTTCTTCCTAATTGCTTTTGCTAGTTGACATCGAATCTGTAGTTGATTCAGTTGTAATTAGTTCTCTAAAAAACACATATAAAAAGGTTTCAGTAATCCATGTTAAACTGTTTAGTCTTTATCAATTTTATTTATCACTAATCAGGGTAGGAATATGTGACAACTATGTCATGGTGTACACACTTTTAAAAGAAATCCTCGGTTGTTAATGTACCATATTGTTCTCTTGTAATACTAAACTGATATACAGTGTTGTTGTTTTTTGCTCTAAACTTCTTTCTCTATTATAATGCAAGCCCGAAACTTAAGTGAACTGAATATTCGGGCCTCCAGCAAGATCACTGACCGTGATGGGTTCTTATCCAGCTGTGATGTACAATACGACAATGGCTAACACTAGGAAGTTGTATTTGAGTGTACAATAGAGAACTCAAGACTGTGGGGCGGCGTGGATGCAGGTACAAGCGAGCGCAGGTGGTAGTGCATCAGGCAAATGATAAGATAGTTTAGATCACAGTCGTGATTGCCAGCAAAGAATCGACCATGGCACGATGGCCATGTCCTCACAAGCACCAGAGAGAGTACGGGTAGAGGAGAGTGCCTTACTAAACCGTCAATGTCGGAGGTGAGGTAGCCGAGGAAGAGCAACACCGCCGAGACAAAGCCAGAAACCAGAGGAGGCGCGGCAGCCGCGCCGGCGACCCGCGGCGACCAGTAGGGTTGCGGTAGGGGGGCGGAGGACGTCGCGGCGGCGCGGGGTCGGTGGAGAGCACCGAGGGACAGACGGGCTGGTGAGAAACTTCGCGGGAGAGCACCGGAGCTAACCGGAATCGGTGGTGCCGAGGCAGCGGCGTGGTCATGGAGCTCGGCTGAGAGGCGAATTGGGGATGAGAGAGAGATTGGGGATAGAAAAATCTAGGAGGAGGTGGGTACGCGGGTGAAAGAACATGCGGTGCCCCCATGTTTGGTTTTGGTAATTGATGACAATCTCTATGGACTAATGGTTGCCTTGAGTTATATTTGAAGGATTTGTCCATAGGCATTTCTTGAAGTCCATGTGTTGGTTTCAAGGAGTTTATGTGGTGACCAAGGTGTTATTAAGGAATTATCCAAAGATTGGTCATGTGAGAGTAGAGCTTATTGCAAGCATGTCTTGAAGAAGAAGATTGTGTGATCATTCATGTTTACCTTCAAGACATCATCCAAATGAAGAGAGTTGGAAAGAGTCAAGGTTGATCAAGACTAAGTCAAGAGTGAATCAAGTTGATCAACACACAAAGCGCACAAGATGTACCGAGAGGGATCAAGCGATCCCATGGTGTGGTAAGCATTGTCAATTACGCTTTGTGTACTAACCCATGATCTTCGTGAGAGTTCTTTGTGGGGTTAGGTTGCGGTGTGCAAGTTCAAGTGAAGCATCATGAAGAGATCAAATGCTTGAAGCTTCCCGTCCATTGTGGCGACAATGGACTTGTGAAGTTGTTGCGGTGTGCAAGTTCAAGTGAAGCATCATGAAGAGATCAAATGCTTGAAGCTTGCCGTCCATTGTGGTGACAATGGACTTGTGGAGATGTGTGGAAGAGCGGCTCACCCATAGTGGAGTATGGGGGAGCAATCAACTAGTCTTCATCGAGCCAACACAACCAAGAAAGGTGGTCCAACTTGAGGGAGTCAAGATCGTCATCATCTAGCTCAGGTGGACCATGTGCAAGGCAAAGGTTTGCTCTTGATAGGTTTTCTATTTTACCGGTCTCATGATGGTAGTTGGGAGACCGGGTTATAGGATCGATTGCCGTACTATCAAGGGGGGCTCTCGATGAGTAGCTTGATCGTATCGTTCATAGAGAGCTCAAACCATTGCATCCTTGCATCATCTTTGTTGGTTCTTGTTTGGTTCTTCTCTTTGTGAGTTTTGGAGCTTATGGTCATCTTGATGACAAGCTCGAGTCCATCGAAAACGGAGTTCACTCGCATCTTCTATGATGTTTTCGATGTTGGAGGTTATGCCGATTCTTCTCGGTTGGAGGTTTCACTCCTCTATTTGTTGGCATACCTCCCCTGCCTCTTCTTACTATAAGCTTGAGTTTGCTCAATTTGGAGCTCATATGCGGAAGTTATGGCAGTTTTGGTTTCCTTGCGGTAGTACCGCGGGCCGGAGCGGTAGTACCGCTTGGGTGCTACAAGCGGTAGTACCGCTCTAGAGTGGTAGTACCGCTCCAGAGCGGTAGTACCGCTGGTAGCCCCCAGCCGTAGTACCGCTGCGGTCTCGTGCTAGTACCGCCTCGATTCGAGGGGTCTTTTTCGTGTCGGGTTTTACGGTACTAGCCACGGCAGTGGGGGCCGTAGTACCGCTTGTTTGCGGTAGTACCGCCCTGCCACCGCGGTAGTACCGCTCTGGGCCCAGCGGCAGTACCGCGAGGGGGAGCGGTAGTACCGCTTATAGGGCCAAGCGGTAGTACCGCTGGCCGAGCGGTTGTACCGCTCTCTGTGGGGCTGAAGTGGGGGTAACGGCTGGATTTCTTCTCCCACTATATAAGGGGGTCTTCTTCCCCAATGAACCTTATCTCTTGAGCTCGTGTTCTTCCCCCATTGTTGACCTTCTTCGAGCTTGCTAACTCTCAATCCCTCCATGGATTCTTGCTAGTTTTTGAGGGAAAAGAGAGAGGAGATCTAGATCCACATTTCCACCAATCACTTTCTCCTCTTTGTGAGGGGAACCCCTTGGATCTAGATCTTGGAGTTCTTGGTGTTCTCCTTCTTGTTCTTCCTCTCATTTTCCTCCCTAGCATTAGTTGCTTCGGTGGGATTTGAGAGAGAAGGACTTGGGCACTCCGTGTGCCCTTGCCATTGCATTCGGTGCATCGGTTTGAGTTCTCCACGGTGATACGTGGAAGTTACAAGTTGAGAAGCTTATTACTCTTGTGTGCTTGGTGCCCTTGAGCTTGTTCCTCTTGGGTGCTTGGGTGCCCTAGACGGTTGGTGGTGTTCGGAGCTCAATCATTGTGGTGTAAAGCTCCAGGCAAGCGTCGGGGTCTCCAATTAGGTTGTGGAGATCGCCCCGAGCAATTTGACGGGTTCCGGTGACCGCCCCCAAGGGTTGCCAAAGTGTACGGGTTCGGTGACCACCCCCAAGGGTTGCCATTTGTACGGGTTCGGTGACCGCCCTCAAGGGTCCCTTAGTGGAATCACGGCATATTGCATTGTGCGAGGGCGTGAGGAGATTACGGTGGCCCTAGTGGCTTCTTGGGGAGCATTGTGCCTCCACACCGCTCCAAACGGAGATTAGCATCCGCAAGGGTGTGAACTTCGGGATACATCGTCGTCTCCGCGTGTCTCGGTTATCTCTTACCCGAACCCTTTACTTATGCACTTTACTTTGTGATAGCCATATTGTTTCTTGTCGTATATCTTGCTATCACTTAGTTGTTTATCTTGCTTAGCATAAGTTGTTGGTGCACATAGGTGAGCCTAGTTGTTGTAGGTTTTGTGCTTGTCAAATTAACCGCTAGGTTTATTCCGCATTTGTTCAAGCCTAAACCGTAATTATTTTAAAGCGCCTATTCACCCCCCCTCTAGGCGACATCCACGATCTTTCAGCGGGGAGGTTATAAGCTGTTTTCTAGGAACGAGCAGGAGGTTAGCGCTAAGCTGGCGAGGTGGGCATGGGAGGTGGAAACAAACAACACATCTTATCATATTGTTGGTAGATATGCGTTGGTATAGGGGGGTTTTGTTGTAGTGTCGTGGGCCGCGAGGAACTCGGCGCGGCGGGATGCCATCGCTTCCTTACCGGTTAGTGTGCGGCGCGGTGGCATGAACGACGCTTGGTGACAGCTCTGGGGTGGAGTGGCCGGACAACCGTAAAGTGCATTGGTTTGTCAAGACCTCAAGGACAGAAGACGAAGGAAATTTCGATTCCCCTTCAATCCTGGTCATTAATTACCGAGTAAAATGCATTGGCGGTCATTGAACTTGTCTTGATAGCTCACTTTGATCATTGTATACGAGATATGGTGATTATACGGTCACTGGCTCAGCGTATAGCTCCGTATTTGTCTGGTTGACCAGTCAAACAGTTCGCATGCACCTCATCAGCTCGTGTTCTTTATCTATCTATCTATGCGGGCCTACCTGTCTACGGAGAAAGAAATAAAAACCAAAATTATGCGTATGTGACATTACTGTTTACACGTTTGCTGGAGGCCTCCGCGAACACCGAGCATGTATTCACCTGGCTCAACACCAACGGTCATACTAGTGACTCGGCGCCTTGCTCATGTATATCGTCCATCACAACGACAATCTATAAAACAACCTAGCTAGAGACGGTACTATGGTGCGGAGTATGTACTATCGTGAGCAACCGATCATAGGGCCACTGCACACGAGTGTGTGTCTGATCGATTCGTCCATTATTCGTAAGTTATGTATGGTTGTGTGGTGTCTAATGGTGGTCGTCGAATGCTAGCTGGCAACAAGAGCGGTTGCATGGACGCCTGGTTGTCAATACGTGCCGCATACGCTTCAAAGGCTCGTCATCCATGAGTTCACATTTTACCACCACGCCAGCGTCTGACCGCCCTGGCCTACCGAAACCCCTTCCATCGCTAGCGCGCGCTTCCCGCCTGAAACGATCACCGTCTCTCCAGAACGGCAATGTCGCATTCACTGGCCTTAACTGCAGATGCAGTTGGTGTGTCACTGACATGCGGGCCTGATGCCCGTTGGGCCCACATGTCAGTGAGACAACGCACCTGCGGTTAAGTCACTAAAGCAGCATCCGCATTCACGCCCGACGCGAGCTCTCACTGGCGCTGGCATTGCAGCAGCGCGACGGCCGAGAGAGCGCCACCCGTGCGGCATCCCGGTGCAAGCGACTGCTCCGCGTTAATGACACCACGGCTGCCGGCGAACCTACTCCGGTGCCAGCCGTCCATCCGTGTGCGGTGGCTCATTGCCATTCGCCCGCTATATTAACTTGAGCCCCAGCTCCTAGCCATAGCCAAAGACCCACACTCATTCTCCTCCGGTCCCTTCCTTCTGTTGGCACCACTCCAACCATGGCCTCCAGGCACTCCAAAGCTCTCTTGGACATACTGTCGCAGGAGCAGACGAAGGACATCGGTGGCTCCGCTCCGGGCACGCTCCAAGGCTCTCTTTGACGTACTCTCGCAGGAGCAGACAGAGGAGATCGCCGGCTGCCCCCCGGCCGCCCTCCGCCACCACGACCACAAAGCCGGCGCGTGTGCGCGGGCGCAGCCGGCAGCGAGGAAGAGTAGTACACGGTAGGTCGCCATCGCTCTGGTCACAGGAAGTCCACCGCTCCTCCACTCAGTCGACGCCAAGCTTGGTGGGATAAAAATCGGCGGCCGATTAGCCGCTTGACGGTGACGTGGAGGCGGAAATCTTCATAACCTTGTGCTCCGGAGGAGGAGGTTATTGAGGCGGATAAGGAGGAGGCAAAGGCAATGGCCGGCTTTCTCAGGTTCATGGCCGGACATGGTGGTCGGGGCCCGGCGATCGTTTAGATTAGGTTTACAGTAGGTTTTAGTACGGTTTGTGCGAAATATGTAATGAATTTCGTCCAGTTTATAGGAAAAGTTCTCGAAATGTAATGAATTTCATCCGGTCAATTTGAAATTTGCTTTGTTTGCACGAATTTTGTCCGGTTAGTTCATATAGTTGTCGAAAGGTATGCGGGCAGCATTGGATGGTATCCATCAGTGTCCTCGGACAGATGCCGGTGTAAATTTGAGGGCCAACGCTGGAGATACCCTAACTATCATGCTATAATCGCTAACAGTGCTCCATTATTTTGCAGGGAACAGTTATCCCTCGATCAAAATCAGATCCGCCGTGTTTCGCACTCCTCCCACGTAAGAGTGTAGACTCTTGCTTACATAAAAATGGAGCAAGTGGACGGCACTGTAGCACGTCATATCACTCAAACTAGCCCGCCTAACGCGCGGGAAAGCATTGCCCTCGTCATTTTGTTCTGGATTTCTATCAATCGATCGCACGAAAATGTTACGCTTTGCAAGTTCAAAAGGAAAAGGCGGCACACTTACAACTCGTACGCGTCGCGTTCACGTCGGACCCCCGAAAGTCCGGCTCGCACGCCGCTCACTAGAGGGGACACGCGTTGTCTTGCATTTTCACTGACATGTGGGACTGCAATTGAATAAACCGTCGATAGCCGAAATCGAATCGCTTGGCGGGCGTCGGCTGAGAGGAGAGAGACGGGGGAGGGAGAAGAGATCGCCCGCTCGCCGTGCACGGACTCCAAGAAATATGTGGTGATAATGTGAGGTGGGCCATGCGGGAGTTCGCACCGCTTCCAAGCCTGCTTCTTACCGGCCTGGCCCACCAGAACCCCTCCCCCACCCCACCACCTTCCCGCGCACGCTCCCCCCTCAGAGGCCAGCTGCCCGCATTCATAGCAAGTAGTACCAGTAAAATTCTGGGCTATAAAGGGCATGTACAATGGTTGATAAGATAGTCTTATCATAAGTCTTGCATGTAATTTAGAGATGACAAAAAACATGTGTACAATGGATCATCTCTTAGCCTTATCTTCAATAACTAGTTATTCCTAAAAACATGGTGAAACATATTGTGCTAAGAGATCATGTCTTGTCTTCTCAACAAGCCCGCTTATGTGGAGGAGAGAGAGGCATTGACAAAGTCAAGGAGTGGGATCTGCAGGAGCCCGTCTCTACACGTGCTCCTAGGTATAAAAAACTAATTCTAAAAAAAGAGGCATAAAAAACAATTGTGTCTAAAAAAGAAAAGTAAAAAACATTTGAGAGAAAATAGATAGAGAGAGAGAGAGAAAAAGTTGTAAACTTATAGTCAACACTATGGTAGTATTACATGAGGAAGGAGGGAGTGGTGCACATGCCAAGTTCACTGGGCTGCCGTGTTTCACACTCCTCCGTCGTAACAGTGGAGACAATAGGTTTCATCGAAAATAAACAATGAATACTCGTTGCTCGTCCACTATATCGGAAAGAATACTTCCATTCGCCAACATGTGGGACGTCGACCATCCTGGTCCACCTGCCATGCACAAAATTATCCCGGTCCACCTGCCATGCACAAAGTTAGTCGGACGAAGGAACCATCATGACTTCGTCGAATTCTGCTTCTTCATGAAAACTTACTCTACCCGCAGTACTGGTACCACACGCGAAGACTGGACGGCACTGTACCACGTCATATCACTAAAACCCACTAGGCCAAACTAGCCCGCCTAGGATTTGTACTCCCTCCGTTTCAAAGTTAGTAGTACAAAGTTGACTCATCTATTTTGGAACGGAGGGACGTCTCTGTACTGCTATGATTTTGTGTTGTACGTCTTTGTACTTTTGCTACGATTTTCCTACCCTATGAACCAAATTAGGCCTGAATGTATCCGTGTCGACTATTGTCTGATCGATCGCTAAGCCTAAAATTTTAGGAGCTTGGGCTATTGGTCGATCGATGACGGATCAGTATAAGCGTACCACGAGCTCATCAGCCCCAACATTTCTCTTCGGTGAGTGTTTTGCAAGTACTATAGCTTGCACAGTAGCTAGGCTACTAACACCAAGAATCACCAAATAAGCCCTGCTGATATGATAAACAGTTTGAATTTACATCTAAGCATGCCATATATTACATCAAAAGCTGGTGAGGATACATCTGTTTCCATAACTCGGAGAGGGTTCGCATGATTCACTATCAAACAAAAGTAGCAAGTACCGCCCACACAAGACAGTGCACTAGCCCTAAGATGGTTTGATAACACGCATCGTTCTGGTAATTAAACACAGGGCAATGCAAACTACCCTGAAGGATTTGCGCGACCAACTATTTCTTGTCATCGATCTCTCGGGCAATGACCACAGCACGGACAGTGGCATGGGAATCGATCTCTGGGGCGATGTCCACAGGACTGACCACGACATCGGAATCGATCTCTGTGACGATGTCCACAGGATGGATAGCGGCATCGGAATCGATCTCCGGGGCGATGCCAACAGGACGGACCGCGACATCGAAAATGATCTCTGGGGCGTTGTCCAGAGGACGGGCCGCGACATCGGAATCATCAAGGACGTCCACCGGCACCTCCACAACCCTAACATATTAGCAAGCACATTGCAAATAATCAAAAACCACAATTTTCGGTAATAAGCCATTATTTTTTACCTTGTGCAGCTCACCGGGGGATCCCATCCCTCCGGGGGCCATCTCCTTGTCCTCGATGGGGCCATCACCTTGCCAGGGGAATACTGCTTCTCAACGGCGACTATCTCCTCAAACTCGGCCTTGAGCCTCGCATAGGTGGCCATCAGAGTTTCTGGGGTAGGCACGGTGGGGCCCTTGTTGTTCTTCTAACTTTCTTTGAGGAGTTCGTCCGCCAACGTCGTCAACTCTTTGGCCAGTGCTTGTTTCTTGGAGTTCTTCGTCTCCATGGGTTGGCCCGCCAACATGGTCAACTCGTTGGTCGGTGCTCGCTTCCTGGAGATCGTTGTCTCTAGTGGGTTGTCCGCCGGCAACTCTTTGCCTAGTGCTCCAGGATCCATCAATGAACTGACAAACAAAAAGCAATCAAAAGGAAACCACAATCGCAATGAAAACGAGAAAAGATTAGGTTGTGAGAATCGGTCGGTGCTTCACAAAAAGAAGATTCTTGGAATGAAAATATAGCAGCATCACTGATTCGCCCACCTTTCCTTCGTCGGTACAGAAGAAAAATGGCAGAAGTGAGTAGCCTGGAGTGAGGTTTTCTTCAAGAAAGGGGAGAAAGGGCTTCAACGAGCGTTCCAGTGAAATGATGGTTGCTTCGTCCAGTCCAACTTTGTGGTCACTTTACCACTGCTGGTAAAGGTGTGGGTTTTGTGATATGACGGGTCATGACGGCCACACCGGAGTGACCGGTGAGTTTCGACTGTAGCACCTCGCTGTGATTTGGTGGATGGCACACTGGCCCGGATGCTTTGATGTCCCGCATGTAGATAGAGCGGCTAGTCATATAGGAGTGGTCAATATTGTGCACCGCGACCAAGGCAGAGAGGAAAACAAGAGAACTACGTAATTAATGCATGAGTTTAATTAGGATAGTTTTGTAAAGTACGAGATACATTCCTCCAATCGCAAAATGCCTTGGTTGATGAGATTTGAGATTTATAAACCAGAAGGGAGATTTGAGATTTGAGATACTGCATGCGGTGTAGTCTAGTTACTTGTTGGAATCTCTAGAAAGACTTATACCGCATGATTCTTTGCTTCTTCTTACTACTACGTACTACTTCGCCGACATGTGGGACAGCCAGCAGCATCCGGGTCGATGTAATACGTGTCATGCACCAGATTAGAGTGCGGAACGGAAGGGGGGCATCACTCCGGTCGTACCGCCTGACCCTGTTTGGATACTCTAACTCAGTTAAAGGTTAGGTTTAGATTCTAATCCCGAACTAACCCTGAAGTAACTCTAGCGAAAGAGGTGTTTGGATGACAGGGTTAGATGGAGCACGGATACTGCGAGGTGCCTTCATGGGCGGTGCGAGAGGGAGGGAGGGAGAGGACGAGAAGCTTCGAGGAAGTGGGGAGGGATCTGCTGCGGGGAGAGCGAGAGAAAAATGTGTTTTTTAGTGTCCCAAGAAGAACTAACCCAAATAAGCACCTCTTGGGTGGGTTAGATTTTTTTTGGGTTAGTTGAGTTCAAACTAACCCAAACTAACTCTAGCACATGGATCCAAACGTTAACCCAAACTAACCCTCCTGTTTGGATATTTTTGGTTAGTTGAGTTCAAACTAACCCAAACTAACTCTAACACATGGATCCAAACAGTAACGCGCCGTCAAATCGCATAGCCCGACCTTTCCAGCAGTAAGTAAGTTGAATCCGCTACTCCCTCACCCTCCTCGCCTCTCTGTCAAACCGCCTACGCGAAAACTGCCGCGCGTACTGCCCGGGAAAAGCCCCGCCCTCAACTTTTAACTACGCGAAAATAGTTCGAGCTTGTTCATTCTATATAAATACTAGTACTATATGTTTATTCACCCGTGGGGTTGTTCAATGAATGGAGGGCCGGGGAGCACAAGTGAACAATACTACTACTACTACTACTAGTAAGTAGGAGTCCTACAGGTAGTCACCTTAAATAAAGAGTTTCTTTTCTTTAATGCCACGTACACAAATTGAAATGCTTGTTGTGGAGAGAAAAAGATAATCACTCCACTATATATGTATGCAGGGGCCTGAGCGCTTGCTTTACTAGGGTTGCTCTCTTCATTCTCCCACCCTATCCAGATATAAACAAGATAGCGGTAGCGACATTTTCTCTCTGCTCACCGCTGGTCACAGATCCGGCCGGATCCCTTCGGCTGGTGTGTGTAGAGGACTAGGTGCATCGTTCACGCGGTCATCGCCGGCGAGGGAGGAAACCCACAGCTGCCGGAGGGGCCCGATCCTCTGCCCGTGCCGTTCTCTCCAACACAGCGCCGGCTCGGGAGGTCCTCTGACCCTTCTTCCTCCCTGCCGTATTGTCCGCAGATCCAACCTGCCGCCGCCGACATCCCGATGACCCTTAGGTATAAGTTCTTCGAAAGCGGCCTTGCTCTACTGCCCCAGCTCCCCACGTGTCTACATGTGCATATTTTTCTACTCCCATCAGCTCTTCCAAAGCCACCTAAATTTTTAGTATTATTAGAGGTAAAGCTACTTCATGCATTCAAATCTAGGGCTTTGTTCAAACAACGAAGAAAGGGGGAAAGTTGTAGCATGAATCTAGGACTTGATTCAAAGAGGAAATAATATGGTGAAAGTAGTAGAGACCGGATACCCAATCGGTTTCTTGGTTGAAAAGGGAAATAATGGGAAAACGCAGTACAAACTAGATAAGGAACAGATCTATTATTGGTTGAAAAAAGGATAGAAAGTGGCGGCTGGTGGACAAGTCAACAGAGTATGTTCAGGATTAGATTTGTTGCCGTCACATAGTAAAAGGTCTCCAGGATTAAAACTGTTGCCCTCACATAGTAAAAGGTCTCAGGATTAGATTTGCTGCCCTCACATAGTAAAAGGTCTCCAGGATTAGATTTGCTGCCCTCACATAGTAAAAGGTCTCCAGGATTAGATTTGCTGCCCCCACATAGTACAAGGTCTCCAGGATTAGGTTTGCTGCCCTCACATAGTAAAAGGTCTCGAGGATTAGATTTGATGCCCTCACATAGCATGAACAAACTCGGCATCACCACTTTATGCCTCCTTGTAGGTACATTGTGCTGATGCGTCCACTGTCGCATGTCCTTATACCAACCTTTTGCTGTTGTTAATGTAAGGGCGCATGTAAAATGAAGCGATCACACTATTAGCTTAGGGACATGTCTAACCTGTGTTATTGTTAATCTAATGCCTCCAGTGATAAGATGCAATTAAACTGTGTTACAAATGGCACTCCTGCTATTTTCCCCAGTATGATAAGTAACTTGCTCCTTTACGCTTCTGAGTGTCCTGGTGTCCCCACGGTCCCATGCCCTTAAACCAACTCTTTAGCTGCTGTTGATTTACTGTATCTGGTAAACAAGCAATGCCACCATTAAAGTAATCCCTTATTTGAGGAATCTCATTGTTGATCGTAATGCTTCTGGTAACATGAAGCATTGCTGACGTTTTGAAATTTCTACTGTCCTTGCGTGATTGCCATGAACATAATTAAGATAATTCTTTTCATTTCGTATATGTTTCGTATATTCTTATTAACCAGCAACTGTTTACTTTCTATCTTTTTGTGCTGATAGGGATATCCATTTCACCTTGTTGCTATTGTGACCTTTTGGTGAAATGCACAAAACACTTTTTTTTGGAATGAGTGTCTTGTGCAGTTCAACTAAAATGTCACGTGGGCAACATCTCTCAATTTTGGTGGAACTGCACAAAATGGTGATTGGAGTTTCCAAAATCTCCGTCAAGTTCTGCTGGTAATCTCGTGCGACATTTTATTAGCCTTTGCAAGATGAGCCGTCACTGTCACCACAATGGCACTTTATTTTAGTGGAACTGCACAAAAGGATAAGAAAATTATAGTTGCACCTTACATGAGCCGGACAACCAACCTTAATGTTCCTCAATTTTAGTGCAACTACTAAAGAAGAACCTGCCAGCTCACGAGAGCAAGTACTTCTTGCTAGCTGAATGATGCAATCTTTGCTTCATTTCAGGTGAACTGCAGAAAAAGGCGCATGAATTGAATCATGGAACTCCAGGCAGGCCTCATCCGAGTGGAGCTGCAGGTTGAGTTCAAGGACGCCACTATTAAAGTGAAATCATTCTCTTCTTGTTTGTGCTGTGCAAACAGGAATACTCAACTACAGATGTTGTGACGGTCAAGATCATTCGCCAAGTTCTTCGATTGTATGACATGGCTAGCCAAGATGGATTTAATCCCCATATTCACTTTATCAAAAGGCTCTAATGGGTTGGTTCTGAATCTTGCAAGCTGGGAATCAATGAGATGTGTAGGCATCTTTGTTGTACTTATTATTTGAATCTTATTTGTTGGTTCTGAATCTTGCAAGCTGGGAATCAATGAGAGATGTAGGCATCTTTGTTGTACTTATTACTTGGATCTTATTTGTTGGTTTTGAATCTTGCAAGCTGGGAATCAATGAGATGTGTAGGCATCTTTGTTGTACTTATTATTTGGATCTTATTTGTTGGTTCTGAATCTTGCAAGCTGGGAAACACGACATGATGATGCAGAGGACAACAACCATAACAAACAGTTCAAACTTGACAGTATTATCTTTGTGAAAGTGCGACAAATGTGCTGATCGTGTGCGTCCTGAGAATAATAATTCTAATTGTTGTGCATGTTGATCCTGTGGGACTGATAGAACGAGCCAATGCATTGCTTGTTTTAAGTATAAATTTCTATTAAAGCTAATTAAATTTAAGTAAAGTGACGACTAACTCTTGTTATTACAGTACCAATACAGACCCGCTCGTGAACCGACGTGTGGCCGGAGTAGGTTTCTTAATGGAGGCGTTTGAGTTCGCCGGGCGTGCAGCTGACGAGGGAGGGGTAGTAACTGTTGTCGCCTATACACACTCAGTTTACTATTGAATCTAGTTCCCCAAGAGCTGAAAAACGAACTGCCGCCGCCACCTACACACTCGTTCACTGCAATGGCGATCCGAGGGGTGAGCCTGCTGGATATGGACTTCAGCAAGGAGTTCCCCTTTGAGTTCGCCGTTCAGTCCTATGGCTGCACCAAGTTGAATGTGATGTACACCAACGATCCGGACTCGGTGAAGCTCTGCCTCGCCGAGTTGAAGCAGTACCTACAGGATGAGAAAGCACAAACACTACTAGGAAAAAGCCTGCTAGTGGCGCACCTGTTTTGGCTACTAATGGCGCACCAGGGGTGCGCCATTAGTATACCAGATACTAATGGCACACCAGGGAGTGCGCCATTAGTATATCCAATGGTGCGCCATTATTATCTGACTTAGTAATGGTGCACCACATAGAAGTGCGCCATTACTAACATTTTTTTTTCAAATTTTTTCAGAATTTTTTTTCAATTTTTTTATTTTTATCTTAATCTCGGGTCAATATGCTTAATCTCAAGTCAAATCGCACTAAGTGGTCAAACTTCCCGGAAGGTCACCCATCCTCACACTACTCCAACCCGAGCACGCTTAACTTCGCAGTTCTATCCAACCCCAGCACCACCTCACTTAACAGGCACTTGTTAATATATCTATCATATCAATCCTATTAAATCTTGTTGATGTCTAGGACTTTGTTCATGTTCATGAGTATGATGAAATTTTGAAAAATATTTCAAAATTCCCGGTCATATTACGTATCATTTTTTGAAAAAAAAAATTCGAAAAAAAAGTTCGAAACCAATTTTTTTTCTGTTACTAGTGGCGCACCTAGCAAATGGTGCGCCACTAGTAAGTTTGAATTTTTTTTCATTTTTTCCCATCTAGATCTTAAAAGCCCAGAGAGATTTTGCAAATAAAGTCGAAATTCATATTTGTAAATTTTCCCAACAAGTAGACCACATATCACATGGGAAACTTATTTTCTTTTATTTTTTTGACATTTCCATCATTTTCTTTTATTTTTTAAAACTGAAAAGGCGGTCCACTAGGGGGGGTGTGCATTCGGTGGATTTTTTGGGCCAAGTTAGTAATGGCGCAACATGGGAGTGGTGCGCCACCATTACTAGTGTTGAAAAAAAATTAAAAGGGTGCATTCGGTGGATTTTTTGGGCCAAGTTAGTAATGGCGCACCGTGGGAGTGGTGCGCCATTACTAGTTCAACTAGTAATGGCGCACCACACACACGATGCACCATTACTAGTTTTGAAAAAAATTAAAAAAAATTGAAAAAAAATCGAAAAAAATACTAGTGGCGCACCATGGATGTGGTGCGCCATTACTAGTTTAACTAGTAATGGCGCACTATCCCCTGGTGCGCCATTACTAGTTTTGAAAAAAATAAAAAAATTTGTTACTAGTGGCGCACCGTGGATGTGGTGCGCCATTAGTATTTGGACACTAATGCCGCACCAACACATGGTGCGCCATTAGTATATAGTAGTGGCGCACCACAATATTATCTATAGCCCTTTTCCTAGTAGTGAAAGTTGCAGGACTAGACCTTGTGCCCATCCATTCGTCTCCTGACAGGGACCAGCGGATCGCCGTCGCCCAGGTATGTGTGCAGGACGAGGTTCTCATCTATCACTTCTGTAGGGCCATCAGAGGTTCTGGAGCATACGCCCATTTCATCGGCAGCGCCGACTGCACCTTCGCTACGGTGGAGAGAAGGAAGAACGCGACGATTCGGCCATCTGGTGCAACAAGCTTGTCGACATCCAGAAGCAATACAAGACCATCAGCAACGGGCAGGAGAAGGACTCCGTGGTTGACCTCGCCGAGACCATCATCGACCCCTGATACGCCAACATGAAAGAAGACAACGATACCAAGGACCTGAACACGTGGGAGGTACCTCTGAACACTAGTAGAAAAAGGGGCCTTTGTCCCGGTTGGTAAGGGCCTTTAGTCCCGGTTTTTGAACCGGGACTAATGGGTCGTTACTAATGCCTCCCCCCTTTAGTCTCTAATCACCACCCCTCATCACTGCTCAATTTATCCTCTAATCTCTAATCGCCCCTCATCATTCCAAATCATCTAACTTCCCGGACAGTCACCCATCCTCTCACTACTCCAGCCTGAGCACGCTTAACTTCCGGGTTCTATAATCCCTCGTTTCCAAGTCTGCACTTGTTGTTTTCCTGGCAATAGTAAGATGTCAATCCTATTAACCCTCAGGAATTTAGCTTGAGCATGAACTGACACATTTCACTGTTTGAGTTTGAAACTATTGTTTTAAAAAACAATAATTATTTAGTAACACTAATATTTCTGGAATAATTAGTTTGACCATTGTTTGACCACTGTTTGACCACAGTTTGACCATAGTTTGACCAGATTTGACCAAAATTCAAAAAAACTGAAATAATTATTTAGTAACACTAATATTCTAGAATAATTAGTTTGACCATTGTTTGACCATAGTTTGACCATAGTTTGACCAGATTTGACCACATTTTTTCCAAATATAAAATTTGAAACTATATTTTTTTCTGTTACTAGTAAGTTTCCCAGTAGTAAGTTTGAAATTTTTTGATTTTTTTTGCCTCTCCAGATCTTAAAAGCCCCGTAACTTTTTTCTGTTAGGTTTTTGAAAATTTTTAACGGGGTTCCCCCCGTTAAAATCGATGTAACTTTCCGAGTAGATGAATTTTCATATAAAAAACTTTTTAATCCGAGTTCGTATGCAAAAGTTATGCCCATTTTACAAATTCCAGAGAGATTTTGCGAATAAAGTCGAAATTCATATTTGTAAATTTTCCCAACAACTAGACCACATATCACATGGGAAACTTATTTTATTTTATTTTTTTGACATTTCCATCATTTTCTTTTGTTTTTTCTAAACTGAAAAGGCAGTCCACGGGGCCGGGGGGGGTAGAGTTTGAAAATGGGACCTTTAGTACCGGTTCGTGCCATGAACCGGTACTAATGCCTCAAAGCCCATTAGCACCAACCGGGACTAATGGGCATCGCACCCTTTAGTCCCGGTTTGTGGCACCAACCGGGACTAAAGGGCCCAGGTGAACCGGGACTAATGCCTTAGCCGCACGAACCGGGACCAATGCTCACATTAGTCCCGGTTCGTGACTGTACCGGGACTAATGTGAGTATTGCCGTGTGACGAAAGCCCTGTTTTGTACTAGTGGAATCTAGCCTACATAACCTACGCGGCCAAGGACGCATACGCATGCTATGACATGTACAGGCAGATCTTGGACATGAGGGCGTGTCTGTATCCCGTAACCGACGAGTACACAGACAACCGCATCGTCATGGTCAAGCGTGCCAGGAAGGTCTAGATGTTGTACTTTATCTGTTTATAAGCACCTTTATCATCTGAGTGTTTCATGCATTAGCCTATGTATCGTAATTACCTGTTTTGTCCGAAATATTTCTTTTAAGAACCCATTAACCTGTTTGCTTTTTTTAGTGGCTATTTGCTTATGTATGTAACTAGTTCACTTGTCCGTTAAAAAAACTAGTTCACTCGACTGCCGTGCTTTGAATCTCCTTCCTCCCAACATATTCCCCTCCTCAGGTGGACCCAGCAGGTCTCGTACACAGACATATGGGACCAACCACCTATCCATTTGTATTTCTTTAATTTGTTCAATCTTTCGTCCTCTTCCTATACAGCGGCTGGCCATCATAGCCTATGGCGTTGGCCAGGCCATCCCTCTACTACCAAACATTGTTCGGCGGTGGCAGCTCCACCGGCCCACCCTGCACCCGAACAAGTCAACCCTCGTACTCCCCTCCGCCTGCGTCTTCCCCCGCTCCGGTTCGTTCGGTCCGAGGTCTCGACGTCGTCCTCCGCCTTGGTGCTTTAGCCGCAGCGCCGCCGTCTGTCGTTCCCAACATGGTCAGCAAAACAAGAGGAATCGGGAGACAACTGTTCGTCGAGAGGCTGACAGTCCCGGGCCCACCGGGTCCATGGCCTAGGTTTTGTTGTTTAACATGGGCAGCCCACGACATGTTTCAACATTTTTTGGATCCAGCAGGTATCAAGCGGCCTCTGGGCCTCCCAACCTAGCTTGTTTATAACATCAGCAACCCAAGTTATGTTTGTTTTTTCAAGACGACGCACAGCTCAGTTCTATTTTTCGTTTTCATTAATCCTATATCTGAATTTTCTCCCACTTTCTTTTTCGATGTAAACTGAATTTTCTCCCAGTACTTTTCCTAGAACCAACTCCACTGTCCCACGTCTAGCCTAAAAAATAATAATACCCCACGTACTATTAACTCATCAAATTTAAATGATATTTTATTTCGTAAGTTGAAAGTTCTTACAAAATAATAATAATAATTGTTTAGATATAACTTGGCAAGTTAACTCCTAGTGATTGCGTACATAAGCTTGCAAAGATTTTACTGACCAATGCAGTAATAGACGTGCAATCGTGTGTTTATGTTTTTATAACATTTCTCCGTCTAGCCCAACATGATATTTTCACCCAGCCGAGCAAGTCCGTGGATTTCGAGAAAAATGCAAGTGGGCTTTAAATTCTACCATATATATAAACAGGCTGCATAGATGCTACATCATTGTTTCACCCAGCCCACCAAATGGACTAAAAAAACAAATGGACTGGCTGACATGTGGGCCAGTAGGTCGAAGTCTAAGAAGGCGTTGGATTTACATCCAATGGCCGGCATTCTTCTTCAATCTCTCGTCTTTTCCCCCAGCGCTGCCGGGACCGCCTGCTCCAGCCTTCGGCGTCCAGCGGCATTGTTTTGCGCTCCTCAGCGAAACGCTACCCCGCCGACGGCCAGGCCATCCCTCCACTCCGCACCTCCTGTTATTCTCTGCCGAGTGTAGGCCCACCCTGCACCCGAACCAGTCAAGTTTCCCACTCCTCGCCGTCTGCGACTCCACTGCCGCATCTTCCCTATCTCCGGGTCGTTCCAGTCTGGGGCCTCGCCGTCGTCCACCCCCTCGGTGCGCTCAACGCGGCATGGTCAACATACGAGAGTCATCGGAGGAGGACTGTACGTGGAGAGCCTGACAGCTGGGACCCACGAGGTCCATGGTCGCACGCAAGGAAAGTTCCTCCTTATTACGCACTGTACGTGGGAAGGGCTTCTGTATTTCGCGAAAAAACATCCCCCCCGCTGATATGTCGAACCCACCAGCTATATCTTCGCACGCAAGGAAGTGCCTCCTTATTACGCACAAAAAATGAATACCCCCTGCTAGCTGGGACCCACCATAGTGGGTGGCTGACTTGTGGGCCTACTAAGTTGACGGGGACGGAGGGCTTTGTCAACTTAGTCAATATGAACGATTCTAGCTCCAGTGACCGTAACGGCCATAGTGCTTCTTCAACCTCTCGTCTTCTTGCTCCAGCCGCCCAAAGCAGCGCCGGTCGTGCCGCGTGCTCCTGCCTCCCGTGGCCGGCTGTGATGCCGCGGAGGCCTCACCGCCCCCTACTACACCCCCTGTTATTCTGCGGCGACGGCAGCCTCACGCCGCAGCCGAACCAGTGAACCCTCGTACTCCTTTCCGCGTGGGCATCCACTACCGCGTCTTCCCCAGCTCCGTGTCGTCCCCTTCCTAGGCCTCGCCGTCGTCCATCGCCTTAGTGCTCTCGGCGCGGCGTGGTCAATGTGGTCAACAACCGACTTCCATCGGAACAGTACTGTACGTGGAGAGGCTGACAGCTGGGTCCACGGCCACAGCCCAGTTTTTTTGTGATTTGCCAAGTAAGTCGCTTTGTCAGGCCTGGTGGGCCGCAAATCTTTCAAGACGAGGAGAGCTTCATTCGGCTGGCCAAGAAAATGGCCTATCAGTAATGAGAAATCGGTTGTACATTTTTAAAACACATCAAACCGGCAATTAGTTTCAAATTTCTTTTTTTTTTCATTTCGAGATTTTAAATTGCATTGATTTTTATGTGTGGACAATTTGTTGGATTTTATATTGATATATATTTATTTTTAAAATCAGTATGAACATGACTCGAAATTTCGGGATTAAAAACAGTTCGGACCGCACCGAAATATGCAGAATTTCGTATAATTTTTTAACCGTGGCCACAATATGGGCTGTAATGCTAACAAAAAGAATATGGGCTCCAAAAAAACCCTTAAGAATTAGCAAATGGGCTGTAAATTATTAGAAATAATGGCAGATGGGCTGTATGATGTTTTCCACAGATTTGAGGCTTTCCTAAAAAAAGGTTGACGCACAAGCAGGGACTGTTGGATGTCCATCCAACGGCCGTCGTGCTTCTTCAATCTCTGCTCTTCCTGCTCCAGCCGCTCAAACAAGCGCCGACGGGACTGCCTGCTCCCTTCTCTGCACGACCGGCTGTGCTGCCGCGCAGGCCTCACCGCCCCACCGTACTCCCATCGTTGGCCTAGCCATCCCTCTACTCACCCACACCTGCTGTTATTCTCCGGCGATGGCAGACGAACCAGTAAACCCTCGTACAGTCGTACTCCCCTCCGCGTGGGAAACAACTGCTGAGTCTTCCCTGCCTCCGTGTCGTTCCCTTCCTAGGCCTCGCCGTCGTCCACCGCCTTGGTGCTCTCGGCGCGGCCTGGTCAACGTGGTCAATGACTGACATGCATCTGAAGTGGACTGTACATGGAGAGGCCGACAGCTGGGTCCACGGCCGCACGCAAGGAAATGCCTCCTTATTACGCGCAAAATAATGATTCCTCCACCTAACATCTGGGACCCACCGAAAGGGCCTCTATATTTCGTGAAAAAACGTTACCGGCGCTGATAGCTCGGACCCACCAGCTATATCTTCGCACACAAGGAAGTGCCTCCTTATTACGCACAAAAAAATGAATACTTCCCCTGCTAGCTGGGACCCACTATAGTGGGAGGCTGATTGTGGGCCTACTAACTTGATGGGGATGGAGTGCTTTGTCAACTTAGTCAATATGCACGATTATAGCTCCAGTGACCGTACGATTTCCATCCAACGGCCGTAGTGCTTCTTCAACCTCTGGTCTTCTTGCTCCAGTCGCCCAAACCAGCGACGGTCGTGCCTCGTGCTCCTGCCTCCCGTGGCCGGCTGCGATGCCGCGGAGGCCTCACCACCCCCTACTACTCCCACCGCTGGCCAGGCCATCCCTCTACTCACCCACACCCCCTATTTTTCTGCGGCGACGGCAGCCTCATACCGCAGCCGAACCAGTGAACCCTCGTACTCCTCTCCGCATGGGCATCCACTGTCGCGTCTTCCCTGGCTCCGTGTCGTCCCCTTCCTAGGCCTCGCCATTGTCCACCGCCTTGGTGCTCTCGGCCCGGCATGGTCAATGTGGTCAACGACCAACTTCCATCGGAAGAGTACTGTACGTGGAGAGGGCTGACAGCTGGGTCCACGGCTGCAGCAAGGAAATGCCTCCTTATTACGCGCAAAATAATTATTCCTCCACCTGACAGCGGGGACCCACCGGACGGGCCACCGTATTTCGCGAAAAAAAACATTTCCCCCTGACTGGTGGGACCCACCAGCTACATCTTCGCACGCAAGGAAGTGCGTCCAGGCAAAAAAAATGATTCGCCCCCCTGACTGCTGGGACCCACCAACTACTTCTTCGCAGGCAAGGAAGTGCCTGACAGTCGGGACCCACCTGGTCGAAGCGTACGTAGCGTTGTCATTCTGGTCGCGAACGTGTACGTACATACTGGTCGATGTAGAGGCACGTACGTGTCGTAGTAGAGGCGCCCGCGTAGCATGTACATGTACGTACAGCGGCCAGTGTGCAAGAAAGTAAATACGGCCACGTACGTACATACGGGCAGGGTCTCGAACGCCTACTCGCGCATACGTACGGCCAGGACTCGTGTACATGGCTGGGTCGGAACGGAGAAACAGCGTCGTCGCCGTGTTCATGGGGAGCCAACTGTCTGGGTCGGAACGGAATGCGTCGCCATGTTCATCGGGAGGGCTCGGACGGAACAGCCGATGGAAATGAGGCGTGGCGTACCGCAGAACGTAGGAAACGGCCTTGTGTTCGACCGGCCACGTTCGAAACGGGATCCTATTCATCGGGAGGGGTCTGGCGTACCGCAAAATGGAGGAACCTCCTACGGTCGAAACGGGGGTCCTTTTGATCGGGAGGGGTGTGGCGTACCGCAAAACGGAGGAAACGGACTTGTGTTGGAGCGCTACGGTCGAAACGGTGGTCCTGTTCATCGGGAGGGGTGTGTCGTATCGCAAAACGGGACTCCACAGGATACTGTTCATCTCCACCGTCGACCCCCTACAGCCTCTATGGGATATTGTTCATCCACCGTCGACCTCCTCCAGCCTCCACCTACGATTGTTCATCCACGGGTTCCTGTTCATCCAGCCTCCACCGCGCGCTACTCAACCGGCTACTGTTCAACCAGCCCTCTCCACGGGCTCCTGTTCAACCACCCCTCCACGGGCTACTGTTCATCCAGCCCTCCACCGTCTACTGTTCATCCAGCCCTCCACCGTCTACTGTTCATCCAGCCCTCCACGGGGTCCTGTTCATCCAGCCCCAACCGGCTCGATCGATCGGGGTCCTGTTCACCCACCCCCACCGGGAACTGTTCATCCAAACCCCCGAGCAATGCTCACTGTTCATCCAGAGGCAACACCACGGGGTCCTGTTCATCCACCCCCACCGGGAACTCTTCATCCAAACCCCCCCAGCAACGCTCACTGTTCATCCTGAGGCAGCATCGATCGGCTTCAGTTAGCAGCAGTAGCGAAGGAATCGCTCGATCGGGTTCAGTTAACAGCCATCGATCGATCGCTCGGGTTCAATAACGTGTAGCCTGCAGTGCAATCGCTCGGGTTCAGTTAGAGCCCAACGCCTCGCGCGGGTTCAGTTAGAGCCCAACGCCTCGCACCCACGCGCGTGCGTGTACGAGAGAAACGTGCATCGCTCGGCCCCGACCACCCACCGTAACCGGGAACACCCCGATATTTTCCTCGCCCTCGCTTCTACCACGGTTTTTTCCGTCATGGACGGCCCAGAGAATGTCACCCGCCCAGGACGAAAAGCCCATTTTCTGTCATGATTTTTTGTCATAGAAGTAGGACCCCACCACATCTATGATGATACCGGGTTTTGTCACAATTATCGTCATAGAAGTGTCATAAGTATGACAAAAAAAATTCGTTCGGCCCAAAATGTCACGGATGTGTCTTTTTCTTTGTAGTGTGTGTGGCTGTAAGACTACCTAGTACTGCTTGAGGATGCATGTTGACTATATATGAAATTGTTATCTAGTACTACCTAGTACCTATAATGCTTTATGATATTGTATGACTACTGTATGACTATATGGTATTGTGGTTAATGATATTGTTATCTGGTATATGTGAAATTGCAATTTATTAACGGGGTAGGAAGCCGGGGGAAAATGATGGAAGTTATAGCAGTAGCGCGGGGACAGGAAAGCGCTACAACTAATTAATAGTAGCGTGTTCCAGAAAAGCGCTGCTGATATAGTCAATAGTAGTAGCGCGTGTATAGACCGCGCTACTACTAATAGTTAGCTGTAGCGTCGTAGTAGTAGCGCAGCCACCCGCGCTGCTGATAGCCTCAAAACCCATGCTACTACTAGGGTTTTCCCTAGTAGTGAAGTGACCTCTCTTATCTCCGTGCTTGGTCGATGCTAGCTACTATACGTATAGAGAGAACTCGACACGCTAGCTAGTAAGCAAATGAAGGAACCATTAATTACATAAGATCGTCCTGAACATATACAGAGAGGAGTGCACCTCTCTTTCTCCGAGAGATTTGTCGAACAATAAGTTTTCGTATATCTATCCTACGCTACTAGCTACATATATACAATATAAGATCTCTTACAATCCCTAAAATCTAATGTCAATTTCCACATGGTATTCTCCGGCTTTATTGATGACGTGGTCAAGAAAGAATCCCGCGAATTCCTCTTGAATTGCTCGTATGCGATCTTGTGGTAGGAGTTCATCCCGCATCTGCCAGATCTAAATTGAAGAAGAGGGTCAATACATGTATATGAATGAAACTCAACACAAATGATGGTAATAAAATAATATTGTGGATATTTTTGCTTACGCACTTCATATTGTTTTTCAGAGTAGCCCCGCTTAGAGGCCGTCGCGTTGTAGATGAAATCGCAAACGTAGTATCCACAAAAATCATTCCCGGCTTCCTGCCACAAGCACTTTACGAGAAATAGAGGTCAATCAAACTGATAAGCAAGCATGCTAAATGGTATTGATGAAACTAGCTAGAATCAATGGGAGATGTGCGGAACTAGGTAGTAGTACTTACTTTCGGTTGTGTAAATCGCAGCTCCCTCAGCAGTCCCGGAACAATTACGGTGAACTCTTTCCAAACCCTGCCAGACAAATAAAATAATTACTTGATATCAGGAAATGAACAAAGTTGCCGATATGGTGCGATAATGATCGATTGAACTTACTTCTGGAGCATTTCAGTCATGTCTGCATAGTCCTCGGGATCTTTTCACCTCGAGTCTAAGACGGTTACTACTCCCCGCTCAAGCTTAATCTCTAGGAGAATAAAGTGGAACCTGCGCACGCATGCAGAACTCATCAATTACATTACTATAAACTCGAGTAATAAGGGAAACCGAATATGCACAAGACAGTAACACTCACTTGAAGTTGTAAGGAAAGAGTATGTTATCTTTGTTTTGATTTTTGAGCAACAATTGTAGCAAGTTGTCCTCGGTTTCTGTGACATTCTCTTGAACCATCCATTCATCACTACTAGGGAAAACCTTATACACAGAAATTTAGCAGCAGCGCTTGTCAAAAAAGCGCGCTAGTGCTATATAGCAGTAGCGTGTGCAGGATAAGGGCGCTACAGATACAAACGTAGCAATAGCGCACCTAACTATAAACGCGCTACAATTAAAATTCTCACGACTAAGCTGATAAGCTACACATAGTAGTAGCGTTCTTATTTAAACCGCGCTACCGCTATGTCTATTGTAGCAGCGCGTTTACGTAGAAAGGCGCTACTGCTAACGAAAAGAAAATAAATCGAACAACAAATAGAAAAGTAAATGAAAATGATAGAAATAGAAAAAGGAGAAAGGAAAAAAAATAAAATGTAAAGAAAAACAGATGAGAAAGGGAAAAAAAGAGACATGCTTAGCAGTAGCGCGTTCTGTGAAACGCGCTATAGCTAACTTAGCTATAACACGTTTCATTTAACGCGTTACCGCTATGTTTCACTTAACCAGCGGTTTTCCCTCCACCCGGCCACCAATTCTCCCCCAAATCCCTCGCCCCCACTTCGCCGCCGTGTCCCCAATTCGCCGTCGCCCCACTTCGCCGCCGTCTCCTGCAGACGTCGACGCCCCCGGAGCCACTAGAGCCGCGCGCCGTCGACGCCACCAAAGTCGCCCCCAATGCCACCAGAGCCGTGCGGCCTCATCAACGCCACCGGATCCGCCCTCAGCGCCACCGGAGCCACCCTCGACGCCCCTGCCTCCCTCGCCACAACTGCCTCCCTCACCGTCATCGGAGACGCCCCTGCCTCCCTCGCCACCACCGAAGCCATCGTCTGTAAGCACCCCTCCTCTCTCTCTCTCTGATGCATAGCACAAACATTGGACATACTACTAGCTAGGTTAACTAGTTTAATTAGGTTAATTTTCTAGGTTAGTGCAAAAATGTAGTTAGGGCTTTGAGAGAGAACTAGTTAGGTTAACTAGTTTAATTAGGTTAATTATCTAGGTTAAGAAATTTTTTATTTAGGGCTTTGACAGAGAACTAGCTAGGTTAACTAGTTTAATTAGGTTAATTATCTAGGTAAACTAGGTTAACTAACTAGCTAGGTTAATTTGGTTCATTAGGTTAACAAGCTAGGTTAACTAGGTTCGCTAGGTTAGAGGAAAAATTTATTTTCGACCACTATTTTTCTAGGAAAAGAATTTAGGCAAGTTTTATTTTAAAGATGATCCCTTCCTAGACTTTTATTGTTGATTATATCTTCTCATTGAAGTGGTCATGTTATATCTTTTCATTGAAGTGGTTCGATTGTGCCCAAGTAGCCTTTTGTTGTTTCCAGGTAATGAAGCTGAGTGGCCTATGTTTTGCCGGAATGTTGATTCATTTCCGTTCCGGCAAATTTCAGGTTCTCGATTTGTCCACTTTTTAGCAAAGGTATGTTGCTTATGATATGTTGCTTCTATTTTTACCAAGTCTGTCTCTTTCTGTTGCTCAACTATATATGTTGCATATCATCGACTCATGTGACGATGCAGGTGCATAGATCATCGATGGCGAAGAAGTGCTACGCCAGGAGTATATACACGACGAGTGGCCGGAGTGTCAGGCCCAGGTGTACTGGTTTCCGGTTTCCGAGCGACAGGCAGTAGTTAGTTTAGGTTCACGCTAATGCGAGAGAGGGATACGAACTCATGTACTGCATAGTTCCGCTCTCACTCAAAGTGATAGCTCTTCTCGCGTATAACATTGTTTAGATGGATGACGATGTAGTTGCAAGTAATCGAGACTTGTATCGCTATTAGATGGATGACGACGTAGTTGCAAGTAATCGAGACTTGTATCGCTATTTTCGAGATGATGACGAGAGACCACTTTGTGTTGGATGATGATTATGATGATGACATGATTTGACGAGACTAGTTGTATGTATATGCTATGATTACATTTGTATGTGTACGATATGCTAAAGATTATTGTATAAGCCTATTCAAATACAAAACAAATATGCAGAAAAAAACTAATAAAACTAGCAGTAGTGAGGGGACCAAAGTTAGCAATAGCGCTGCCTTACCAGTAGCGGTTCCTTCTAAAAAGCGCTGCAGATATTAGCAGCAGCGCTCTTCACTAAAGCGCGCTGCTGCTATCCATGTATAGGAGTAGCGTGGGATGACAGGCGCTACTGCTACATGTTAGCTGTAGCGCCTTATCAATAGCACGTCGTCCCGCGCTACTGATAGGCAAAATACCCGCGCTACTGCTAGGGTTTTCCCTAGTAGTGCATGTATGTGTTGGGTTCTACGATAGGGTGCGTCGACTACAAATTAAAATTTCCTACGCGCAGAACAACCAAGAACATGCTAGGGGAGATGGATCACAGATCGTTACCAGTAGACATGCGGTGCCGTGCAGCGGAAGAAGAGTTGGGGCCGTGCGTCCGCGTGGATCGTCTCCTCCTCGTCCGAACTCCCTCGAATAGCCGGTCATTGGATCCCGTGTACAAGTTCGCCGGAGCGGCGCAGGTGCACCGCCTCTAACGGTATCCGCGCGTGCAGGAGGAATGTCGTGTGGCAGACTGCTAGGTCCGATCACACCAACCGGCGGCGAGTGGAGGTGTCTATTCGCAACACATGCAAACCCTAGTGACAGCGCCGAAGCGATTAACTGCATGAGCGTGCCGCACCTCCAGTTTATATAGGCGTTCGTCGCGGGCTCAACACTTGGGCCTCGCACGGACCCTAAAGCCCACAAGTCTACTCGGCCACAATCCGAATACAGCTCGGATCACATCCGACCAGTGTCCTCGGATCCGACCTCATAGGTTCCTTCCCTAAAGCGCGCGACCCCTTAGGTTCAAGCCGGCTTGGTCGTAGTTCGGATCACCTCCGAACTGCACGGTTGGTAGCGGCCTCTAGCAAGGCATGCCAAACACCAAGCAGACTATGAAGCTGGTTAGGCGAACATGTGCATCACACTTCCATTCCTTTTGCCACACGATATATGTTGTCGAGCTCAAGGCGAGTCTGTCATCCCATTGCTAGCCCGACTTCTTTCTCGTTCCAGTGATGCCGACCACAAACCGGATTATCTCATAATCCTTGTCGCATGGCCATGCTAATCCTGGTCGGATCACACGAGGGGACCAAAGTATATCTCTCCTGGCCGGAGGGGCGAATCCCATCTTGCTGCACCATGTCTTGCAGCATGGGTCTGGATTGGACAAGCCTGAAACCTACCTTTCTAACTACCCAGTTACGGAGTAGCGTTTGGTCGGCCCAAAGCCGGTCTGTCACCATCCCGAGTACATGCGCCAGCTCAGGTCTTAGGACATAGAACATATGTTGTACTAGAGACTCACAGATGACATATCATTGCGTCTCATAGTTGGGTCTGTCCAACTCGGACCTTATCTCGACTCGGATCCGACTACGTCGAATCGAACTGGATCCTTCCAAGTCCATATTATCTGGTTAGCATCCAATGCTCCATGGCTAGTGAGACCAATCCATCGACTGTGTCATATGCTAGTCTAGTCGGCTGCGCGTCCACACAGCCCTTTCGACTAGGGACCTTTTAGGACAGTCATCATACAATGCATAGTCCCACAAACAAGTCACGTACTTGCTGATACACATCATTGATAATGTCCAAGGACTATCTTTATTCATAAACACATAGGAAATATCATCATACATGATTGCCTCTAGGGCATATCTCCAACAGTCTCCCACTTGCACTAGAGTCAATCAAAAAGACATCGAATGCCCATAGCTCTAACGTGCCCCTCATGCTTGGGTTGTGGAAGCGGCTTAGTCAACGGATCTGCAACATTTGCATCTGTGTGAATTTTGCATAACTCTACATCACCATTCTTTACGATCTTTCGTATCAGGTGATATTTCCGATCTATGTGTCTGACCTTATGGTGATTCCTCGGCTCCTTCGCTTGTGCGATGGCACCAGAATTATCACAATAAAGGTCCAACGGTTTTACGGAGGCTGGGAAAATACCAAGATCATCCAGAAAATGCCGGATCCAAACACCTTCCTTTGCTGCTTCACAAGCCGCAATATATTCAGCTTCTGTGGTAGAATCGGCCACCGTATCTTGCTTGGAACTCATCCAGCTCACTGCTCCTCCGTTCATGACGTACACGAATCCGGACTGCGGTCGACAATCATCTTTGTCGGTTTGGAAACTAGCATCGGCGTAACCCCTTATGACGAGCTCTTCCTCACCTCCATAAACTAGGAACATCTCTTTAGTCCTTTTCAGGTACTTCAAAATGGTCTTTACCGCTACCCAGTGGCTCTCAGCTGGGTTGGCCTGGTATCTGCTTGTTAGGATTATTGCAAAAGCAACATCAGGCCTTGTACATATCATGGCATACATGATGGATCCGATTGCCGAGGCATACGGAATCCTACTCATCCTGCTTCGCTCATCAGATGTCGAAGGACTCTGAGTCTTGCTTAGCCTTATACCATGTGAGAGTGGCAAGAACCATTTCTTTGCCTCACTCTTGTTGAACCGCTTCAACACTTTATCTATGTACGTGCTCTGGCTTAGGCCGAGCAGCCTCCTCGATCTATCTCTATAGATCTTAATGCCTAAAATATACACTGCCTCACCAAGGTCCTTCATAAAAAACTTGCCATTCAATGAATCCTTGACCGAGTTCAGCATCGAAACATCGTTTCCGATCAACAATATGTCATCCACATACAAGATCAAAAACACTATTGAGCTCCCACTTAACTTCTTGATTAAACAAGCGTCCTCTTCGCTTTTGATGAAACCGAGACCAGTGACGACCTCATCAAAACGAATGTTCCAACTCCGAGATGCTTGCCTCAACCCATAAATGGATCTCTTGAGCTTGCATACCTTACTAGCGCTAGACGGATCGACAAAACCTTCGGGCTGTATCATATACACGTCCCCGGTTAAATTTCAGTGAAGGAAAGCCGTCTTGACATCCATCTGCAATATCTCGTAATCGAAATATGCAGCTATAGCTAGTACGATCCTCACCTACCTCAGCATCGCTACCGGTGAGTAAGTGTTGTCGTAGTCAATTCCTTGAACTTGTCCATAACCCTTAGCGACAACCGAGCTTTGTGGATTTGAACATTTCCATCCACATCGGTTTTCTTCTTAAAGACCCATTTGCCACCAATGGCTGTTACGCCAGGCGGCGGATTAACCAAGTCCCAGACTTGATTCTCATCCATGGAATTTAACTCAGATCTCATGGACTCCAGCCATGCCTCGGAATCTGGGCTCACCATTGCTTCTGCATATGTGGCCGGCTCGTCGCTTTCGAGCAACAATACATCACACACTCTGCGCAATCTCTCCGACTTCCGTGGTTCCGGTGCCGCTTCCACTACGGGTTCCCTGACTGACTCCGGTATGATCTCATCACCAGCCGAGCCGTCCCCGAGTGGTCCTCGAATTTCTTCGAGTCGGACCGTCCTCCCACTGGCCTCCCGACTTAGAAACTCTCTCTCAAGGAAAACCCCGTTCCGAGCAACAAACACTTTGTTCTCTTCCCGGTTGTAGAAGCTATATCCCAAGGTTTCCCTCGGGTATCCCACGAATATGCATTTATCCGACTTGGGTGTAAGCTTGTCTGGCATGAGTCGCTTGACAAATGCTTCACAACCCCAAATCTTTAGAAAAGACAAACTGGGACTCTTCCCGGTCCACATCTCATGTGGTGTCTTGTCTACGAATTTTGATGGTACCCTGTTAAGTGTGAAAGCTGCAGTTTCTAGAGTGTATCCTCAAAATGACAAGGGTAAATCCGATTTGCTCATCATTGACCGGACCATGTCCAACAAGGTCCTATTCCTCCGTTCTGACACACCGTTTCTTTGTGGCGTACCCGGAGGTGTGAGCTGAGGTACTATACCTCGCCTTTTCAGATGATCATCAAACTCCTGGCTCATGTACTCACCTCCACGATCTGATCGTAGAAGTTTTATAGTCTTGCCGAGCTGATTCTCAACCTCGTTCTGAAACTCTTTGAACTTTTCAAAAGTTTCCGACTTGTGCCTCATCAAATAGATATATCCATATATACTCAAGTCGTCGGTAAAAGTCACGAAGTACTAATAGCCACCTTTGGCAGTTGTGCTCATTGGACCACACACATCACCATGTATAAGTTCCAACAGCTCAGACGCCCTCTCTCAACTCTTTGCGAAAGGAGACTTAGTCATCTTGCCGAGCAAGCATGATTCACATGTCTCGAACGACCCGAAGTCGGACGAAGTTAGGAGCCCATCATCATGGAGCTTCTTCATGCGTTTCATACTAATGTGTCCAAGCCGGCAATGCCAGAAGTATGTCGGATTTATCTCATTAGGCTTATGCCTCTTGACATTCACGTTATAGACCGGTTCCTATTCTAGATTCAATATAAATAGCCCATCAACAATGGGTGCATAGCCGTGGAACATACCATTCAAATAAAATAAACAACCATTGTCCTTTAAATTGAATTCATAACACTGACTCATCAAACATGAGGCAGAAATAATGTCCCGACTAAGTGCAGGAATGTAATAACAATTATTCAATTCCAAAATAAATCCATAAGGAAGCTGGAGCTGCATCGTGCCGACCTCCAACGCAGCAACTGTTGCTTTGTTGCCGACCCTGATGTCAATCTCCCCTTGTGCCACACGCCTAGTTCTTACCAGCCCCTGCATCGAGTTGCAAATATGAACAACCGATCTAGTATCAAATACCCAAGAGCTACTAGGTATGTCAGCAAGGTAAATGTCTATAACATATGCAACAAGTGTACCTTTGCCTGAAGAAGCATTTCCGGCCTTCTTGCCATGCTCTGCAAGCCACTTTCTATAGTTCCTCTTCCAGTGACCGGTCTCCTTGCAATGATAGAAAATGGTCTTCGAGTCCAGTCCAGACTTTGGCGCAGCGGCGGAGGTTACCGTCTCCGTGCCCTTTGCCTTAGCCTTCTTTTTGGACCAACTCTTCTTGAACTTAGCCGATTTCTGCACCATCAACACTTGATGTGTGCCTTTCTTAATATCCCGCTCTGCCACCTTAAGCATCCCATGCAATTCAATGAGCTTCTTATCCATGCCATGCATATGTTAGTTCGAGATGAACGTCCCATAGCTGGGCGGAAGAGAACCCAGAACTGCATCAGTAGCCAGCTCATCCAAGAGCGGGAAGCCTAACCTATCCAAAGCTTGCACATATCCGATCATCTTGATCACATGTGGGCTCAGTGGATCTCCTTCCTTAAGCTTGCAATCCATCAAGGATCGCCAGACATTGAACCTTTCGGTCCTAGCCTGTGTCGGGAACATGCTCTTGAGACTCTCGATCATATCGTAAGCCTCAACATTTTCGAAATGCTATTGCAAATCGGGCTCCATACAAGCCAACATCAGACAGCTGATCTCCGTTGATTCATCAACGTGTTTTCGGTAGGCATTCTTAGTTGTGGTATTAGCATTATCGGCAGGTTCGTCTGGAAGTGGATCCTCTAGAACATGTTCCTTTTTATCATGCTTGAGAACAATTCTCAGATTTCTATACCAGGTGGTAAAGTTTGTTCCATTCAGTTTATTCTTTTCCAGAATTGATTTCAATGCAAAGTTGGGTTGAGCAGGTGGTGCCATTGATCTACAACAGAAAAATATGCAATCACTAAGCAATGTGTTTATGTAGAGTAATTCTAGCCTTAAACAGAAATACTCCCACTGAAGTCAGCATCCCTCCGCAAACTCTCAGTGATTCAGGATCCGACTAGCACATGCGACTAGTGAGCTTTAGCATCACTGCTAGACAACATGCCTATCTGGTAAGCAACTCCTTGCTAATCGCATCTCTATACGACTCCTGTCGGTCGGGTAGGTATCTTATACCCCGACTCCCAACCTTCTTTGCCACAAGGCCCAAAACCGTTTTGATAGCCTTGTCAAGTTAACCTGATGCAGTGCATGTCCATGTCCGACACGAACCCTTCAGTTCAAGGACACCCAGCAGCACCCCAATTTTATGAGCCCACTACTAGACGTACTTGACGTGCGAAGGTGCAACATCGGGGATGGCAATTTGCTTGATATTCATGAGGGATCTTTCTACCATTCTAACATGCATAGAAACAAAGAAGCATAACAATCACAAATAAACATATATTGTGAAATAGTGTGGCTCCTTCATGGATGTTCTTCCAGGTTGGCTCCGACTCCGATGACCATCTAGGAACTCCATCTTGTTTGTCACGCCTGGATGCCAAGCCACCAACCTGATCTCTATTATCCAACTACTACAACTAGTAATGAATTTTACATAGAGTCACAAGCCGACACGCAGGTCGTTATACATCATAATGACAACACTTTGGCTCCTGCCGGCTGACAAACATGACGCGCAGGCCATGTATAAATTACACACATGCATCACATACACATGAGCCATACTATTCACATCAAACCTGCAAAACAAAGTTATGCATAGAATCGCATTCTACCGGTTTGTGTGTCGGGTACGAAATACAAGGCGCTACACACACGGCGGTTTGTGTGTCGGAAATCACAGATCACATCTGAACTCTAATCACGCCGAATTTTCCGATCTGACCGATCTCATCGATCATCGCGAGTCCGATTTGGATTTATGTTTCACTGTTAACCCCGATGGTAGATACCGACCGGTAGGGGTAGGTTGTGTCACGACCTCATCGATTCCTATTGACAGAAAACATAGCCACATCGATCCCCATGTGCAGTTGATCTCATCAACCGTGCACATAGCCAATCTTATAAACGACGACAGATATCATCTGCCGCCTCCACATATCTAATATGCATACGACCTGAATCCAAACACTATAGCAGAGGCTCTGATACCACTGTTGGGTTCTACGGTTGGGTGCGTCGACTGCGAATTAAAATTTCCTACGCGCAGAACAACCAAGAACATGCTACGGGAGATGGATCACACATCGTTACCACTAGACGCGCGGTGCCGTGCAGCGGAAGAAGAGTTGGGGCAGCGCGTCCGCGTGGATCGTCTCCTCCTTGTCCCAACTCCCTCGAATAGCCAGTCGTTGGATCCCGCGTACAAGTTCGCCGGAGCGGCGCGGGTGCACCGCCTCTAACGGTATCCGCGCGTGCAGGAGGAACGTCGTGCGGCGGACTGCTAGGTCCGATGACACAACCGGCGGTGAGTGGAGTTGTCTATTCGCAACACATGCAAACCCTAGTGACAGCGCCGAAGCGATCAACTGCATGAGCGTGCCGCACCTCCAGTTTATATAGGCATCCGTCGCAGGCTCAACACTTGGGCCTCGCACGGACCCTAAAGCCCACAAGTCTACTCGGCCACAATCCGAATACAGCTCGGATCACATCCGACCAATGTCCCCGGATTTGACCTCGTAGGTTCCTTCCCTAAAGCGCGCAACCCCTTAGGTTCAAGCCGGCTTGGTCGCAGTTCGGATCACCTCCGAACTGCACGGTTGGTAGCGGCCTCTAGCAAGGCATGCCAAACACCAAGCAGACTATGAAGCTGGTTAGGCGAACCTGTACATCACACTTCCATTCCTTTTGCCACACGATATATGTTGTCGAGCTCAAGGCGAGTCTGTCATCCTTTTGCTAGCCCGACCTCTTTCTTGTTCCAGTGATGCCGACCACAAACCGGATTATCTCATAATCCTTGTCGCATGGCCATGCTTATCCTGGTCGGATCACACGAGGGCCCAAAGTATATCTCTCCTGGCCGGAGGGGCGAATCCCATCTTGCTGCACCATGTCTCGCAGCATGGGTCTGGACAAGCCTGAAACCTACCTTTCTAACTACCCAGTTACGGAGTAGCGTTTGGTCGGCCCAAAGCCGGTCTGTCACCATCCCGAGTACATGCGCCAGCTCAGTCTTAGGACATAGAACATATGTTGTACTAGAGACTCACAGATGACATATCATTGCGTCTCATAGTTGGGTCTGTCCAACTCGGACCTTATCTCGACTCGGATCCGACTACGTCGAATCCGACTAGATCCTTCCAAGTCCATATTATCCGGTTAGCATCCAATGCTCCATGGCTAGTGAGACCAAGCCATCAACCGTGTCATATGCTAGTCTTGTCGGCTGCGCGTCCACACAGCCCTTTCGACTAGGGACCTTTTAGGACGGTCATCATACAATGCATAGTCCCACAAACAAGTCACGTACTTGCTGATACACATCATTGATAATGTCCAAGGACTATCTTTATTCATAAACACATAGGAAATATCATCATACATGATTGCCTGTAGGGCATATCTCCAACAGTATGACATTTGGGTTAATGAACCCAATGTCATAGATTTGTGCTTTTCTGCATTCAGCGATCTTCAATCTGCATAATAGTGAGGGTAATTATATATACACATGCAATGAAAGAGCTGAGCTATATACAGAGACTTAATTACAAAAGTAGTACTTACAGACAGTAGCAAGTCACGAGTGTTTTGTCGAGGGCCTTTGATTGTATAACTAAAAGAACTCGTCAAATTCAACAGACAACAGATCCATTCCAACGAGGTCGTGCTCCTCTTTAATTCTCAGCGGCAAAATATCCTTCCCAGACTCTGCAGGTTTTCATGTAACATTTATGGAATCTTCGCATCATCGTTGTTAGAGGAGGATGACCAGGTTTGACGAGAGGCTTCCCGTACTGGTATCTGAATTCGTCCACCTCCATTATTTCAAACACTATATCATCGCTCAGGTAATCAGCAGGATTGGTACCGGGCACCATCCCCGGCAGATTAGCGACGATATCGCTAGACACCTTAAGCGGGGGGCACGATTGGTTCGCCTATTCGCCGAGCTGGGGATTTTTTCCCACTTCTTCGTTCTGCTAACCTTTTATCACTGGAAGTAGTTCCCAACCGCCACGCATCTTCATATGTCTTTTTAAGACACGGACATAGTTGGAATCCGGCGGAGGCGGTGGTGGTCACTTCAGGGCATCGATAGTGCGCTTCGCTTTCACCGGATCTATCGTCTCCTTCGGAGGTTTCTTTGCAAAAAATTCCCTTACTTGGGCTTCACAGATCTCCGCATTTTTCTTCTCGGTCCTCTCGTATGGTAACTTTTTCGGAGTCTTGAGAGATGGACCGTATCTGAATTGCCTCCCGCCTTTGCTTGTACTGCTAGCCGCCGGAGCGGCGGCGTCTCTCTTCCATCGTTGCTTACGAGTCCGAGAAGGAGGCAGAGTGCTCCGACGCGCCGGAGGAGCCGGAGCGGCGGCATCTGTCTTCCACCGTTGCTGACGAGGCGGAGAAGGAGGCAGAGTGCTCCGATGCGCCGGAGCAGGCGAAGGAGGAGGCGGAGTGGCCTCACGCGCCGGAGGAGGGGGAGAAAGAGGCGGAGTGCCCTGATCACTCACCGGAGGAGGAGGCGGAGTGTCCTGACTCGCCGGAGGAGGAGGAGGAGGAGGCGGAGGCGTCCAGTTTGGAAGCTTGATGTACCCCTTCAGCCATAGACATAGATAGAGATATGATTGGTGCTATAGTGTTACTTGTAGACACTTTTTGTTCTAGGTGATGAGAGGATGCATGGGACTGATATGTTTCTTAGGCTGGTCCTGGTCGATTAATTTGAGAAATTGTCGACCCAACCAAATTCATGAATCAAATTCAAAATTGATTACTGAGAGAGCTCCTTGAGAAATCGTTGATCCGGTCAAAATCGTAAAACCAAATTTAATATAACACCTCAATTGAATGGGGGCTTTAAAATTAAGAAGCATAGTGTATTACTCCCTCCATCCCTCAATATAAGACATTTTCGCAAACTTGAACGTCTTATATTGTAGGACAGGGGGAGTAGATATTTATACCATGAATAAAATTTATTAGTTTGTTTCAGTGGGAGCGCATGTCAACCGAACTTGAACATCTTATATTGTGGGAAAGAGAGAATAGATGTTTATGCCATGAATAGAACTTGTTAATTTATTTTAGTCGGAGTACATGCCGATCGTTCATGCATGCGGTGGCTGGAGGGATAAGCCGCAGTTCTTGTAGCAGATGCATGTCCAGGTGTTATGGCAATGGCAATGGCCACCCCCGCTCTTCCGCTTTTCGCAGCCATGCGACCCCATTTTTTCTGCATCCATCCATAGACAATACGAATAAACCATCAACTTAACTAATTTGGATCAGTCTGATCGGGAGATGTGTGGGATGATGGTCTTCCTACCAGATGACAGCACGAGCAGCATTAACATCGACAGGCATATGAAAGCCTTGCCGGTTCCCAGTGGTCCTTCAACAACCTTCTTCATGTACGATGCCATATCGAAGAGGTAATGTGTGTTGTTTTTTCTAAATAAAACTGATGGTTGTGCGAGTATTTACAGCAAAAGTATGTCAATGTTGACACGATTATTTGGTAAGATATTAATGCTAGCTATCAATACTTATCCTAATGTCTAGCTAGTTTTAATTCCCCTTCTAAACATGGCTGGTGCCTTATCCTAACGCCTAGTTTTAGACATGATTGATTGATTATGTCCTTTTTGGAAGGAAAAATGGAGTAGGAGTGGGCCTATTTGATGCGTGTATTAACTCAACCAAATCTGTACTTTTTCAAAACAACTTCATCCATTAACTCGTTCAGATCAAATCTTAAGAAAATCTCTACTCCCAAAGGGGGAATTGGTAGTCTTGCTTCCTTCCCACCAACCCCTCGACAAACCCTATATTACACCCGCGAGCGTCTTCAGATGACCATTTGCTCAAGCGCAATCAATTTGGGTGGGCACATTTGATGCGTGCATTAACTCAACCAAATCCGCACTTTCCCAAAACAATTTCATCCATTAACTCGTTCAAATCAAATCTAAAGAAAATCTCGACTCCTAAAGGGGGATTTGGTAATCTCGCCTCACTCCCACCAACCCCTCGGCAAATCCTATATTACGCCCATCAGCGTCTTAAAAACGACCATTCGCTGAAGCACAACCAATTTGTGCGAGCCCATTTGATGCATGCATTAACTCAATCAAATCTGCACTTTTCCAAAACAACTTCATCCATTAACTCATTCAAATCAAATCTTAAGTAAATCTCTACTCCTAAGGGGGGAGTTGGTAATCTCGCCTCACTCCCACCAACCCCTCGGCAAACCCTATATTACGCCCACGAGCTTCTTACAAACGACCATTCGCTCAAGCGCAACCAATTTGGGCGGGCCCATTTGATGCGTGCATTAACTCAATCAAATCTGCACTTTTCCAAAACAATTTCATCAATTAACTCGTTCAAATCAAATCTTAAGAAAACCTCTTCTCCTTAAGGGGGTGTTGGTAGTCTCGCCTTACTCCCACCTACCCCTCGACAAACCCCATATTACGCCCACGAGCGTCTTACAGACGACCATTCGCTCAAGCGCAACCAATTTGTGCGGCCCATTTGATGCGTGCATTAACTCAATCAAATTTGCACTTTTCCAAAACAACTTCATCCATTAACTCGTTCAAATCAAATCTTAAGAAAATATGTACTCCTAAAGGGGGAGTTGGTAGTCTCTCCCCAGTCCCACCGACCCCTTGGCAAAGCCTATGTTACGCCCATGAGCGTCTTACAGACGACCATTCGCTCAAGTGCAACCAATTTGGGTGGGCCCATTTGATGCGTGCATTAACTCAATCAAATCTACACTTTTCCAAAACAACTTCTTCCATAAACTCGTTCAGATCAGATCTTAATAAAATATCTACTCCTAATGGGGAGTTGGTAGTCTCGCCTCACTCCCACCAACCCCTCGGCAAACCCTATATTACGCCCACGAGCGTCTTAGAGACCACCATTCACTCAAGTGCAACCAATTTGGGTGAGCCCATTTGATGCGTGCATTAACTCAATCAAATCTGCACTTTTCCAAAACAACTTCATTCATTAACTCGTTCAAATCAAATCTTAATAAAATCTCTACTCCTAAAGGGGGAGTTGGTAGTCTCGCCTCACTCCCACCAACCCCTCGGCAAACCCTATATTACGCCCATGAGCGTCTTACCGACGACCATTCGCTCAAGCGCAACCAATTTGGGCGGGCTCATTTGATGCATGCATGAACTCAATCAAATCTGCACTTTTCCAAAATAACTTCATCCATTAACTCGTTCCAATCAAATCTTAAGAAAATCTCACCTAATTCCAAGTTTTTTTGTGTTTCACTACTCATACCCAAATCAAATCAAACCATACCAAAACATCAACTATAATCAAAGTTAGAAGGCCCATTTGACGCGTGCGCCGGTTTTTATTTCTCGTTTTTTATATGTTACATGTTTTGGTATTCTTTTTTCTGTTTCATTTTTTCTGTGAACTATTGGTTGGTTTTTGGCTCGACATACTACCAGAATCAACACAGACGTGTATTCAAATCCAATCTTAAGAAAATCTGACCTAAATCTAAACTTTCCTTGTCTTCCACTACTCATACCCAAATCAAATCAAATCTTACCAAAACATCAAGTGTAATCAAAGTTAGCCGACCCATTTGACGCGTGCATGCGTTTTTTTTCTATGCTTCGTTTTTTGGTATTCTTTTTTTTTCGTTTCATTTTTTCTATGAGCAATAGGTTGGTTTTTTTCTCGGCATACTATCGGAATTGTTACAGACGCGTATGCCATGGTGAGTTGGTAGCGTTGCCTCCATTCTGGTTAAACCTCCCCCACAGATTTTTTTCTATCCCACCAATTTATATGAACTGGTTTTTAGCCCACTAATCTATTTAATCTGGTTTTACCTACCAAATTTAGGAAATGAATCCATCATGGTGACCCCTAATCAATTTTGAAAACCAAATCTATGGAAAGAAATCAATGTTTGATAACACAACACTACAACAAAAACTGCCAGTAGAGACGTCGAATTTCATACCTAGGGACGTGTTATTTCACCTCTAGGCAACTGTAGAGTCGTTTTAGTAAAGCGTCTTTGGAGCGTCTTCCCACGGACTGTCTCAAACCATGTAGACACGCTTGTGAAGCGTCTTTAGATGACATGGGACGCTATATAGAAACGTTCAACATCGTGTCTACACAGGTAGAGGCGTTATGATAGATACGCTCATATCACGTCTCTACTCACATAGACACGTTTCATTTGTGTCTCAATACCATTGAGGCGCTTCTATAAATACATTAATCATGGGCTCGATACTTATACACGTTAGAGACGTTATATTTATCTTTAAATATACATAAGCGACTCGATACAAATGGAATATTTTACTTTAAATATGGTTTGATTTATTTTGAATTTGTATTTCATCATTTCAAATGATCATTTTATCATGACATAGCCGCACATGCAGATTAATCAAATAATATCATCATATGAAGGCATGATTCCACGTCATAGATTGCATTTGCAAACTTCATGTTATCAAAATTGAGAAGCTGAGTTCCCCTCCAAAAAAAGGCAAGCTGAGTGGAATAATCAGCCCGAACAGATAATTACACCAAAGTTCACAACTGAATATTAACAGATATTCATACAGAACATGCAAATAAATAATAAAATATCCTATAGTCTAGAACTATAGTTCTCAATTAAGCTAAAATATAACATAAGCCACAATACTTGTTCATTCACAGACTGGTCCATCAACTGATCCTGGCTCCTTCAGTGCACTTCCTTTTCAAATCTTCAACTACCCAATTACTCATGGCTCCCTTAATGCACTCTCTTTTCAAATCCTCAACCACCCTGAAAATGAAAATGAACAATGTTTTAGGCAAGTGCAAGATAAGATGTTCTTTGATAAATTATAAGAAGTCTATCATACAAATGCTTTGTTTTGAATGGTTGGCTTAGTTTTTTGTACCTAAAAGCCACAAAGATTTTGATAACTAAAGTATCTTAACTGTGGATATTGGAGCACACTCGATGCTTGTATGGAAACATACTTACATGTGAGCAAGGCCAAGCAAAAACATAACAAACATCTCCTACTGTTTGGAATTTTTCATATGGTCTAACTAGTTCACATCACCTAGATTTGTAGAGCCACAGACAAAGACTGCACCATACTGCTCTCCAAGCATGTCTCCTTCAACCACATATGTTCTATCTTTACCCCCTAAAATTGCATTGGTCACGGGTTTGTTTTAGCTTCTCAAATTGATTGAAAAGAACAGGACTTCAGTTTTATCCCATTTTTGCAAGAAATGAAACATTTGTTATTCATAAAACTGGGAAGATTTCACTTTACGCAAAGAAGGACAATTTCATAGAGAATTAGACCAACCATAATTATACAACTGTTTGGATACCTAGCATATATGTACCTGCTTAGTGACTTGGTGAAGACCACCTAACTTGGCTGCATTGCTATTTTCAGTATGAGCATTCTGCAATTAAATAAGAAGAGGTGTGAATGGAGACACATAATCAGCTCAAGAATGATAATTTCCAGGAGTTCCGATATCATGTACTAGGAATGCACTAAGTAGCCTTATTCTACACATACTTTTGGTCTGATTACATTAAGGTTTTGTTACAACATAATAATTTATTTTGAAAGCTAAACATGCATGCATGATGCAAACAAATGAATTACTCGTCATGTAAACTAGAAGTGTATCCATGTTTTGCTGTGCCGGCCAATAGTGCTGAGTGATCTTGCGACGTTGTTTCCATCATATATTCATTGTACTATAATGTAAATAAATGCTAAACATGCCAGGCCCGGAACAATTTAAGTTCATTTATGTGATTATAAATTATCAAATGTAACAGTGACCGTAAATCAATGGATTATGACATGTTTAATCATAGAATATCAATTGCTAGCCAACATTTGGAAGTTAAAAAAAACATTAATCATGAGCCAAATAAACAAGGAAGTGGACTTCATGAATTTTTTTCATCAAACTGCGTGAGCAAAATAGCTTGTCATGTAACCTTACACCTCCAGTCCATGATTCCTTTGAAATGCTCTCCCCTGAAATGGACAAAGAGATAGTAAATGATCTGCATGCTTTATCAAAGGTAACACCTGTTGGGCCTGAAAAACATGACCATTTTTCAGTGTCAAGAATGGCAACATCATTCGACATTTATGTTTCTCCTTAGAGATAGCAAGGCTAGTAGGACGTTGAAGTAGCTAAATAATGGACGGTGAATGAAATCAAATCCTGCGCTATAGGCAGAATTAAACTACGAGATAATATTATCAATGGCAAATGATAACCATTATTAGATAAGAACTGCCAGATAGCAGAAATAAGAAAATCCTCTTTGCAAACAGGAGAAGCAGAGCCAAATCAGCAGAGTAACACCTATGTAACTCTGTTATACTTCTGAATATATATAGTGAGCATTTCATTAAGGAAATAATTAGCATATTAGAATATTATAACCGATATAGTTGGTTTCCAACTATCAAATATTTTCTCCCGGTCTTTTTTTTTTCCTGAACTAGATGTACTATTCATGCAATCATTCTCATAACAAAAGATACATTATTGTTCTATTCTCTAATTCACTAATAAGGTAATAAAGAAACTTCAAGTAAAATATGTTCTGTGAACTTTTATTTTTTTATTTTCCGGGTGAAACGTAACATGCTATGTGATTGTTGAATACACGGATGCAATCAAAACATGGATGCGCCATTTTTGTGTCCCCTGTCTATCGGAGTTTACTTGGTTGTGTGATGTGAAAATTCTGAACATGTTATCAGTTTTCTACTAACTTCGAATCTTAATTCCATTTGTTTGAATGCAGGGGCACAGGTGCGGCTGTGGGCTGTGGCTAGACCAATTTGTACTACTTGCCAGAAAGCAGCAACTACAAACAGACAAGGGAGGCGGCTAGACAGACCTGTATGATCGCATCACTTGAGATCAAGTGGAGTGAGTCCAATAAATAGCACCCGGGCATGAAACGTCAGAGGTGGAATCGTGCGCTGGTAGCTCCAAGGCAACAACGCCGATGGTCACCAATCCCCACCTGATGTCTAGAGTTTTGCCACGAGGGCCACGCGCGAGGATGGATGGCAAAATGGTGACAAGGAGCGGAGCCAAAGGTGGTCGCCGGCGCCCGGCGCCAACACTGCCGCCTTGCAAAGCCGTCATTGACACGCAACAGGTTGTACGCCAGACACGATGAGCGCCGTCCAGGCTGGTAGTTTTTCATCTCTCCCCACGATCTGTAAACAACAAGCAACCCAACCGAGAAGCAATCAAACCGAGCGAACATGCAAACTGTATGTACGCCCAATGTTCAGAAGATTTTTCTATTGATATGACTCCTACCAGGCTACCACGGACCAGAGCACCTTCAGTTTGCAGAGTTGAACAACTAAAATTTACAGCGATTAAGCAGGAAATCAATTTACTACATAAGTATGAGATACTAGAAGAATTTGAAGATTTTCAGTACCATAGCTTGAGCGATCAGATCACAGTGGGCAGGGGAACGACGAATCTGGGGTGGCTATCCTAGGCGGCACAGATGTACTTTCGTGCTTGCTCTGCATATTCCACCTATAGGTTGAAGACGAAGTTATACGTCGCAGCAGATGCTTCCTCCGATCTGCCGCCCAATCACCGCCGCCCCCGCCCCCGGGGCAACCGCCGGCCGGTCTCTGTCCCCCAACCTCCGCCGCATCCAATCGCTCGCCGCCCACCGAGTCTCCCTCAGTCCGCCACCAAGCGAATCGATCGCCGCTCCTGTGTGGAGGCGATGCACATCACCGGCCAGGGAGGGATCCCATTAGATGAATTTGGTGGTTGAAGGAGATAAGTGGGGAGATGGCGGCGTGGGTGAGAGAGAATATACACGGGGAGATATTTTCTGGCGGCAAAAGAAAAATAGGAGCGCCAAGGGCCAAAATAATTTCCTCCAAACGAAATGCAGGAAAACTTAATTGTAATCATTTAGGAAAATGACAATTTATTTCCATTACGTACTGATATAATTTTCGTGTTGTAGATATTGATATATTTTTCTAAAACATGGTCAAACATACATTTGTTTGACTTTTGAAAAAACAAATACACCTCAAATAAAGGAACGAATGGGCCGGTGGTCATACACTTGCTCTGTTATTATTTTTGCACATATGCCATTAAGAAGCACACATCAGGGCCCGCGTCGCTCCACACAGCGATGAACTAGCCACCACAAATAACCGCCTCCTCCATCGTCTTCCCCCCTCACCGCTGCCGTGGTGCGCCGCCGGAAAAAGCTTGTGTGGCAGCGGCAGCGGCGGGCTTCTTCTTGAGGGAGCAGGCGTCCCCGGAAGCGGTGTGACTCTTCGATCCTGTAAGCTCGAAAACCGGGTCACACTAGTGCCGGGTCTCATCATGGGGAATAACCCCAACATTAGCCCATAGTTTAGCTTGGATTTATCAGACGATGGTGGCGTCTTAGTGTCACATCCCCCTCCCATGGGGCTTTTTCTTTGGAGTTGGATATTGGCGAGCGGGGTCAGTGGAAGACGCCAGTGTTGGCGTCGAGACTTTCTCTGGCAACGATGATGAGGGGAGCAATATCAAAGACGTGGCAATGGTTGGGGCGTAGTCGGCTCTTCTCCGACGGCTTGTTTGTTCCTGTGGAGTCGAAGTTGTGATGGTGGGGTCTCGATTGCACGATGACGGAATCAGGTGGTTCGTTCAATGGTCTTATGCGGCACTAGTTGTGCCTAGTTCTTCTTCATGATTCTCCGTGAGCGTCGGAGTTGCGATGTCTAGTCATAGGCGACTAAGTTCTGGTGCAGATCTTCATACATCTTCACACGGCCTGTACAGTGTGGATTCGGTCGACGATCACCTACGGCGGATTTGAAGATTTGCTCAGAGTTCAGGAATGGCGAGGACGCCTCTAGGAGAATAGTGATGATGATGACACATACGTGTTGTCTCAACGAGTCTCTCTTTGGAGTAGTGTGCGGTGGGGTATCTTTTGTGTGTCGCTCAACGATTGTGTTTGCTTTTCCCGGTTCTTCATAATTAACCGGACTATTTTGTTCTCGCTTGGTTTTCTCCAATTAACTGAGCAACTTTTTTTAATGAATGCGGGAATCCTATCGTCTCAAGAAAAAATTTATTTATTGCTCACATATTGTCAGTGATTGTTTTCTAAAGAAAAACAATAATTATATCAAAATATAATTATAATGTTCCGATGTACAATGTCGACCATAAAGAGGAAGGGCATGGTGGCACAATGAGCTCACTAAAATTGGGGCGACTTGGTGTGAGCACGGTGATGAACACGAGACAAGGGGCTACATGGAATAAAGTTTTGTTTCTTCTTGTGCTACAAGAGAGCACATCCATCCCACGGGTACCCATGCGTGGTGTGTGGGTTTGCACACGTAACAACTACCTAAATTTTGAAAAAGTTTTGTGTCTTCTTCTTATTTTCTTATTTTTATTTTTATTTTACTTTTTTTTCTATTTCATTTTCCACTTCTTTTTCATTAATTCAACAATATTTAGAATTTGTTTTTTTATAACTCTTTCCAAACTGTTCCTGGAATTCAAAATTTCATTCACGTTTTCCAAAATAAATAAATTAAATGCTCACATTTTCAACACCAAAAAAAATCAGAATTTCATATTTTCTTCACAATATTCAATAAATGCTCGAAAATATAAAAAATGATTGGCATTTTTTAAATTTTGTTCATGTTTTCAAAACTTGTGCCCTTTTAAATTAAATGTTCACTTTTTAAAAAATTCGACATTTAAAAAATTGCTCTTGTTTTAAGGAATAGAATATTCAAAAAGTGTTTGCATTTTAATGTTTTGGGGGGATTTCAAAATTTATTTATGTTTTTCAAAAAATGTCAGATTTTCAGTTCACGTTTTTTAATAAAACTAGAATTTTAAACGAAATTTGCTTTCTTTAATATTTGAGATTTAAATTTTTTGCAGTTTTCGAAAATAATCAGAAATGTTTCCGAATCTCGACGCTGCAGTGTGTTATTAAATATTTTGCACTTGGTAACATTCACCAAGAGTTATCTGTTCCATTGGCAAGCAGCGGAGTCCAGCTGTGCTAGGTTTTGAGTTCAAGTTCGCTAGGTCACTCCTTTTTTGGGATTTATAGGTCGCGCGTTAAACAAAATCGCATTGCGCCTGGTGGGCCGGCCCAGTAATCTTAACCATGTGCGTCTACACAGATGCTGGCTTTGAGAAGGTTCAAGCTCCGGTTTTAAGGTTCCTGAACAATTTTGTCTGGTTTTCTCTTTTTGTTTGATTTTTCGTATTTTTCCTTTTTAGATTTTTCGTTTATTTGTTTCTTTTTTCTTCTATGTTTCTTTTTTCTTTTCAATATTTTGTTCCATTTTTACTTTCCTTTTTTTCTTTTTCTTTTTCAAGTGGACTTTCTTTTTAATATTTCTTTCGAAAGGTTCAAATTTTGTTAAAATTTTGTTCAGGTTTTTCAAAAAATATTCTGTTTTCAAAAAATGTAGAGGAATTTTAAAAATATGTTCCTATCTTTAAACTTTGTCCACAAGTTGAGAAAATGTTCAGGATCTCTAAAATATGTTTCTCTATTTTTACTTTTATTGTTCAGAAGCTGAATTCAAATTTGGTCGAAAACTAAAAAAAATGTCCGCATTTCAGAAAATATCCAAGAATATCAAAAAATGTTCATGATTTTAAATTTCTGTTCGAATTTTATGAAATGTTGCATTTTCCGGGATTACGAATTTTGGTCAGAAATTGAAAAATGTCCGCGTTTCAGAAAATGTTCAGGAACTTTAGAAAATGTTCTCAATTTCAAATCATTTGGAATTTCATGAAATGTTCCATTTTAAATTTTTTGTTCACAAATTCAAAAACAAAATTGCGGTTTGAAATTTTTGCTCCAAATATCATGAAATGTTCCACTTTTCAAATATTTCTTAAAAATTTCAAAACAAATCGTGGTTTCAACAGCTGTTAAAAATTTCATAATTTGTTCACAAATTAAAAAAAATGGTTTATGTTTTTAAGGCAATATTTTCCATTCAATTTTTCTGCCTTTTCAAAAAAAGTTGTTCACATATTCAAAAAATGTTCTTATCTCCGGGTTTTTTTTTCAGGAATTGAAGACATGTTGGTACTTTTTCAAAATATACATTAAGAAAAGTTCACCCCAGAGACTAATTCAGATTCGCTACAATAGCTACTTTCGGTTCGCTACAGTACTAGTTCCGGTTCGCTACAGTACACCATTCCGGTTCTACATCGATGTTTAGTTCTTTAAGATATGCACTGCCTTATTAACAATAATATTGGTTAGCTGGATTCCCTCAAAAAAAATTGGTTAGCTAGATTGGCTTGGAGCGCGTTATAGTACATAGTTGGTCTCCCGTTCGAATCCTGGGTCGCGCACGTTTCCTTTTTCTGCTCTCTTTCGTCACGCGGTAAGAACTCGATGGGCTTGCCCAGTCAGGCTCCCTCTCTGTGCGTCACGCTGACAATTTGACGCAAAGGGCGTCAAATAGGGGCTCCTAGGTCTGGGAGGTGCGCGCGAAGAGATTTCTGTTCCGTGTTTCAACCCAAAAAAACTGAGTTTTGTCAAGAGATTTCGGTTTCATTTGTTGGCAGAGATGGGCAGGTCGTTTCCGGTTAGTGTTTTGTCAATTTTATTAGTTTGATTTTATTTACAGCCTACCATTACAAGATTACATGTTATTACTCTTAGAAAAGATTATGGATTATTGTTAAATTCTTCTCTAAGCCATAGCGTCGTCTTTTAAAACGTCTCAAAAATCGTGGCTACATATCTACACATGAAAATAAAAATGAATGTGATGTACCTCTAAAGGTGAAATTTGTGACGCTATGCACATCGTCCTAAAAAGCGTCTCTACATAATAGGTACTTCCTAATGTAGAGACGAATATAAAAGCGTCTTAGAAAAAGCGTACCTACTGACATGTTTTGTTGTAGTGCAAGGCACATTTATGGAAAGGAATCAATGTCAATGCATCATGGATACATGCTTAAATTCTTTGATTAAAGTGTTTTTAGCTCTTGATATTATATTATGGTTGTCGATATATCCATTCACATAGCACTGTGAGAAACATTTTTCGTTGGGAGAAAAAAATGAAGGAATAAAACGAGAGTGATTTATCGGTAAAAAAGAATTCGCCAAGGCAGCCTGGTGTGCAAGAAGATTTGGAATATGTAGGCGAGATACAATTAATGTTGAGTTACAAAAATACATATGCCCTCATTGCAGCACATGGCAATTAACTAACATGTGTGGTAGGTTACTTGAATTGTCAGATTATATTTCGCTACAACAAATTAGCTGAATCTATCAATGGCGTAAGATTATGTGAGATGTCCACTTGTCTCATCAAAAATTATGTGGAAACATGTGGGCCTCCTACTTATATTATGCGATAGATGTGGATGTGGATCTGGACCCGGGTTGGGATTGTTCTGCTCAGTTACGGTTGTCTAAGCAGAATAATCTTCTTACTTTAGAAAATGTGACAAATTGCATTTCATTAGATATGGACTTGTAGCATATTGCTTGAGCGAGCAATTCACATTTTTTCACCAAGTTGTACAATTTTTGAGTTACGATAGAAGGCTAAATGCATTGCTTGGTTGCTTCAAGAGTTAATAACGGACACAGTGGCACATCAGTTGCATGCCAACAACCGACATCATATTTTTGTGGAATGCACGACATTCAACTGTATGTTACAACATGGCAATGTCTCAAGAGATACATCTGCCTTCTTTGCTCGGGAGCGTCAAATTAAAACTAGTTCAAATGTATTTTTGATTGATATAGTTAAAATTAGTTTTTAAAAATGGATGAAAACATTTTTTTGCAATAAGTGGAATTATTTTTCGAAGCGAGTGAAATAGATGGTTTAAAATAAGTGAAACTAGTGTTTAAAAATAACTGGAATTAGTTTTTTATGAGTGAAATTAGTTTTTTGAATTTAGTGAAATGATTGAAATATTCTTTTACGAAATACCAAAACATTCTTTTGTTTTATGAAAGTGATTTCAAGATAATTGAAATATGTAAAATAAAAAGTAGTTCAAATATATCCAAGATTGATCTTGTTTTGAAGGCCTTGTCACCACAAATTCAAATATATAGAAAGTTTCAAAAAATGGACATTTGGCTGAAAAACTAGAAAGCATTCAAAATATGAGGATGAAAATTAATACACGTGAGATGTATGGGAAGAGGGATTGCATGCATGCGTCGTTATTTCTCTGCATTCAACTCTCTGTAAAAAAGGCTAAAAAGGCATGCAGTGGCCCCACATGTGTTTTTTTTGCGGGGAGAAAACATTTCATTACTTAATCAATATCAGTTTTACAATCATCGGTAATAATAACGCTAATCTCCTGGGGAGCATTTGCAAGCCAACAAGCTGTGCGATGTTGTCCACGACCAATTGCCGCCATTGCATGCCCAGCTTTATTTTGCCCATGACTAATTTTATGGATTTCAGTGTGGTGTTCGTTGAGCAGATGCACTATCTCAGTAACTTGGTGCATATTTCTGGATCGATCACCCCGCCCAGCTTTTACAAGGGTGATGATCTCGGCACAGTCCGTCTCAGCCTGAAGCGGGGCTTGAGACCAATGCAGAGCTAGACGGAGACCTTCCTCACAAGCTGCTAGTTCTGCTTCTAGGGGTCCCTCGCAATCAAACAGCCATCTGCAGGCAGCAAAGATAACCTGCCCTTCATGGTCCCGTAGAATCATTCCGGCACCCGCAGCACCATTTTCTGCCACAAATGAGCCATCAAAATTAAGCTTCACATGTCCTGCTGGTGGGGGTTCCCATTTAACTTCAGGTTTTGAATGGGTCACGGTATGAACTACTGTTGTGGTATTTGCACTGAGGTTAGCAGGAACCTTGCCTTTGGTGAAATCAGCGTGTGGATAGTGTGTGATCATTAGTAGGTGGTCTGCATACCCACACAAGAATTTCTTGGAAGCTTCAACAGGAATCAATGGCTTGTCATGTGTTAGCTCATTGTGCACATGCCACACCCGCCAAAGTACCATGAGAAGGAGCATGCGTTGTGTGTCATTGAGCTGCTGGATTAACATGAGCAACCAATCAGGTTCAGAGTTCCATAGTGCTTCATCTGATGGGAGATCCCGCACAGATTTCATTGCATCCCATAGGTGCCTAGCATGAGGATATCGTAGGAGTGCATGGTGTGTCGTCTCTTCCTCTAGCCCACAGATCGTACATATACCATCAGGTTCCATGTACCTACGCTGCATGTTGCTCCGAGTGGCTAATGCTTCGCGCACAGCTTTCCAAGCAAAGATACGTACTTTAGGTGGTGCTCCACATTTCCGCAGGAGGTTCCATGCTGGTCTGAATCCATCAGGTCTTGTGCTGGACTCACCGACACACTGTCGGGCCATGATATTATCTCTGATCATGTTATACGCTGAGCGGACTGAGAAACGCCCATGTTTGTCTGGTTGCCATGCGATAACATCATCCCCCAACCGCTTAGATGCCTTGATTTTCAGTATATTTGCGACGTCTATTGGGAAAAAGTGTTGCCTGAGGATTGGAACATTCCATGTGCCATCCGCGTTCAGAAGTTCGGCCACCCATTTGAGTCTGCAGCGGCGCTTAGGCGTGATCGGTTTGAAAGGTGCACCATTTGGGATCCAGGGGTCGCGCCATATTCTGATGTTTGCTCCATTTCCGACACGCCATATATACCCTTGCTTTACCAGTTTCAAGCCATGTTCAATAGCCAGCCAAGTGCTTGACCCATTACCTGTAAAAACTGTATCTGTAATATTGCCAGACGGGTAGTACTTCGCACGGAGAACCTGAGCACAAAGGCTATCCGGAAATTCTATGAGACGCCATGCTTGACGTGCTAACAGAGATTGATTAAACAACCGAAGATCCTTGAAGCCCATACCACCTCTTCCTTTAGGCCGTAGCATGCTGTCCCAACTGACCCAGTGGGTCTTGCATTTTCCTTTGCTCCCCACCAATACCGATGGATCATCTGTGTTAAATCATCGCATAGGCCAACTGGGAGTTTGAAGACACTCATAATATACACCGGTAGTGCTTGCGCCACCGCTTTGATTTTTATCTCCTTCCCGGCCATGGATAGATGATTATCACCCCATTCCATTAGGCTCTTTGCTAGCTTCTCCTGTAGGCTCTTTAGTTTCCCTTTGCTCATCCTGCCATCGGGTGTTGGTAGGCCAAGATATTTGGCTTCGAAGGCGGTTTGTGTGACTTGCAAGATACTCCTAATACCCTCCTGAATTCCTTGCCGACATGCCGGGCTGAACAAGATTGAGCACTTTTGTGGATTTATCATTTGTCCTGTACCTTTAGCATACACTTCTAGAACATGCTTCACTCTATGTGCTTGCCCCACTTCTGCTTTAAAGAACAAAAGTGTATCATCGGCAAAAAGCAAGTGTGATATACCTGGTGCTCGCCGGCATACCTTAAGAGGAGTTATTGTGCATTGTGTTGCTTCACGTTGCATCAGTGCAGAGAGACCATCAGCAATAAACAAGAACAAAAACAGAGACAGTGGATCACCTTGGCGAAGACCTCGAGTTGGGGAAAACGAATCAAGCAGGGTTCCATTGAATTTTACGGAATAGCTCACCGAGGTCACGCAGGACATGATCCAATCTACCCATCGGGGAGCAAAACCCAAGCTTTGCATCGTTCTTCTAAGAAAATCCCAGTCAACTCTGTCATACGCCTTTGATAGATCCAACTTGTACGCACAGAAGGAGTCTTGTTGTTTCTTGCAGTGTTCAATAGTGTGAAAATATTCAAATGCCACCAGTGCATTATCAATCATCATACGTCCAAGAACGAAGGCACTCTGGTTTAAGGAGACAATCTCACCCAACAATGGACGTAGTCTGTTCACCAGGCATTTGGCGACGATCTTGTACAACACCGAGCACAAACTGATGGGCCGGAAGTCCTTCAATGTCTTTGGTTGATCAGACTTGGGGATCAAGACAATAGCGGTTGCGTTTGTTTCGGATGGCATGTGTCCAGTTGTGAAAAATAGCCTTACCGCAGCAACCACAGAATCCTTCAAAACAGCCCAATTTCTTTGATAAAACCTAGCTGGAAACCCATCTGGTCCTGGGGCCTTCAGTGGTCCTATTTGGAACAGTGCATCTGCGATTTCCGTCTCCGAGAACTCCTTGCATAATGTCTCATTCATCTCATCTGTCACCTTCTTCTCTATGAGACCAACAATCTCATCAGCATTTAGAGATGGGTCACGCGTGAATAATTCCTTAAAAAAGGATGAGGCCATTAGTTCCATAACTGCCGGAGTAGACTGCCAAACACCGTCGTCATTTTTCAGTTTTGAGATTTTATTTCTGCGTGCTCGCCAAACCGATCTGTTATGGAAGAACTTGGTGTTACGGTCCCCCTCTTTTAGCCAATCTATGCGTGAACGTTGTAGCCAGAGGAGTTCTTCCTGGTAGAGCAGCTCGTTCATGTTATCAGACAATTTTCTTATTTCATGTTGGTCACCATCAGTTTGCAACAGATGATCCAGTTTCCTACGTGTTTTCTCAAGCTCACGCATTACATTACCAAATCTCCTTCGGCTCCAACCTTGTAGATTTTGCATGACCGCATGCAGACCAGCCGTAACAGATGCTAGATTGCCATTAGTCTGGGTGGCTGCCCACATTTTCTCCACTAGCTCAGGTAGCTCTCCAGCACGTTCCCAGAGTATCTCATATTGGCTTGTTCGCCGACGCACCGAGGTGCGCTCTTCCCTTTGCATGTGCACTAAAATTGGCAAGTGATCCGAGCACGGCGATACTAGGTGTACCACGTGAGCATCAGAGAAGATATCTCGCCATCTCTCATCAGCCAAGGCCCTGTCCAATCTTACTTTCACATTAGCTCCACCTCTCCTTTTATTATCATACGTGAACGGTGCCCCAGAAAAACCAAGGTCATGCAGTTCACAATCTTGCACCACTTCCCGAAAAGCAGCTATCTGATTGGCCGGTCGAGGAGTTGCAGACAAATGCTCACATTGCCATAAGGCCTCATTAAAATCCCCCATGAGCATCCATGGAAGGTTACTGTTCGCACGCAGGTCTGAGATTATGGACCACATCCGATGCCGGTTTTCAGTACGGGGTTCCCCATAAACACAAGTAAGATGCCACTCAGGATTAGACGGGGAGGCACGAACATAAGCATCAATCATTCTATTGTTCTTATCTTTAATCTCAACTGATAACTGATCATTCCAGAACAGAGCTAAACCACCACTCTGACCTTCATTGTCGACACCGCAAAAGCCACGCAGACCTAAGCGATGACACAAACGACGAACTCTTTCAGACTTTTGCCTAGTTCACACAAAAACACGAACTGTGGGCGGTGAGTTTGAACGAGGCCGGTGAGATCACGAACTGTCGAGGCGCCTCCGATTCCTCGGCAGTTCCAACTCAGGCCTATCATTGCTCCTAACGGGGCGCAACACGCGTCCCCGTCAGGTTGCCGGCAGCCCCGTGGCCGGTCGCTTCCATTTGTGTCTGCTGGTCCCTAATCTCTGCGTCCATCTGCACGTTCTCCTCCACCCTTCCCCTCTTCATATCACCTCCAGTAGCCCCTTCTGCAAATATCAACACTGCTTCTTGTGCCTTAGGAGAATCTGACAGTATCCTCATGTTTGCACCGACGAGCGCGCGCGCGTCGGGGTTTGCCGCCAGGAGTGCTTCGGTTCCCTCGCCGGACGGCTTCCGGCGGGCAGCATCCGCGAAGGGAGCCCCATGATCGCCCCCACCGCCCTTCGAGTACACCTTCGCATTCACTGACAGCTTACCGAAGGTTCGCGCCGACGACGAGATCAGCCGTGCAGTGGAGCGCAGCGGCTTCTGCAGCATCTGGGGAAGGGATCGATCAGGCGGATCACATAATTTCAGGTGCCTCCCCGGACCGCCCCTTGGGCTTGATTTGAATCCATCTACAGGAAGTATCTTGGCGGAGGAGCTGTAGAGCGAATCCATCCCGGACTCGTAGCATGAACCAGGTGGAAATCTAGACTGGGTCGTTCCATAGCAGTAGACAGCGGGATCGCTTCCGCCCTGAGGGCCGGGCGATGTGGGAGCGGACACAGCCGCAACAGGGCCACCATGGCGCGGAGGCGCACATGCGGCAACGGTGCCGACCACCGGCAGGCCCAAGCCGGACGGCGGCGGCGGCGGTGGCAGCGGGGGCGGGGCCCCATGGTCGCCAGACTCCTGAAACCCTAGCATATCACGTTGGGGGTGTTTTTCTTTTGCCAAATGTGGCCCCACATGTGTTAGTCCTGTCAGTTGTATTAACCGGGTGTAGCAAAGGAAATCGATTTACAGTTTATACAGAGTCAGACTGCATGCATCTCGACGAAACTGACGGATGGTGGATTGCCCACCGGTACATACCAGCATCGGTAAATTTACTTATTCGGCATAGCACATGCACAAACATTATCTTGAAAGTACGACATAATTTAATCTTCTGGTTTCACCTAAACTACCTCGAAAGTATGAGTCAGTACACTCCTGGGCAGTACTGAACAATGTATCCTGAGGAAAAAAAACACATCTATATTGCGCAGCTTCTTGCTGCGGGATGAGGAATCCGGTACCGGCGGTCACGACGGCCATGGCCTCTGTACTCTGGCTTGCAGGAACTTCATCATTGGGGCATGTCGCTCTCCCTCATGGATTCCCCCATTGGCCACAAGTCGTTGGGCCCTCAGCACGGCTCATAATTTTTTTTTATAAACTTCTTCTCCTTTATTCATTCATATGTAAAGTAGCACCATTTATAAGTAAAAGGGATAACCTCATCAGGGGCATTATCCATCCAAACACTCGGAGAAGAAAACCTAGCTAACCTTGCTAGTTCATGAGCTACTCGATTACGTTCCCTATTACAATGATCATAAATGACATGGGAAAAACCTAATGACATGAAATAACAGTCGTCTATAATTGAAGGTCCATCTTTTCATTACCAGCTGAGACTGGGCTCAGAATAGAATTTTCATATAATCTTTTGTTTTCTCTTTTTGTTGCTCATTCCTGAGCTTGAGCTTCTCTTTGGCTTATCCATCAGATTCGTGCCTCATCCTCCACTTATTAATTTCCAAGAAGGCTTGTTCTTAGACAACTTTGTCACATATTTAAATTGGTGAGATTTAGTGTTAGAAAGCGATGTGGGACTATTTAAAAAAATTAGGGAAGGGACTTTTTTTTAGAAAAGTCTATTTTTTAATGAGAAGGCTGATTAGGAGCCCACTTGGGCCTTGGCAGAACTGCATGCATGGATGGGCCGACCCTAATTGAGCACTCATATAGCTTTTTTCGGCTTGACTAACCTCCCGCGCAAAAAAAGGAATAACCTCGCAGGCTGACCCGCCTAACCTCTAAAGCCTAGCCGCCCCCTACTCTACCCCTAGCCCTATCCCCATCTTCTCCCAGCACCGTCACACGCTGACGCGCACTTTTTCTAGCCCTAAAAAAGGCGCACTTTTTCTCAACAACAAAAAACGCGCACACGGATAAAGGCACTCACCAGCACCCCTTGATCCCGCTCTCCGCCACCGTTCGCCACTTCGGCGAGGCCATCGCCACTCCGAACTTCACTCTCATTCGTCAGCCGCCTCCTTCCTTCCACGCTCCTCCTCTCGTTTTCTGCCCATTGATCTACAAGCTCCAGCCGCCGCCTCCGCCGCCGATCCAGCCGCCCCAGTCGTTCTACATCGAGCAGCCGCCCCACCCCTAGCCGCTTGAGTCATCACGTTGACCCTACTCCACCTTGCCGCGCGGCAGAAGCCATCTCCGCCGCTGGCAAAGGCGTCGTCCCTCACCCGATAACACGCCCCGGCGACGGGTCCTCCATCCTCCTGTGCGAGGCACGGCGGCCGCCGGCGCATGACAAAATGGGCCCCATGGATAAGAGGAGAGGAAGACACTTTTTTCCTAGATAAAGGATCATGATTTGAATACTAGTAAATGCAGGAGTTTTTTAGTAAGAATGAAACATTTTCACAGATCTACATAAAAATGGACTGCGGGTTCGATTACCAAAAACACAAAGTCTTTTTTGCAAAAAGTACGCGACGGTGGATGGGCAGAAGCACTGCGTGCTTTATTAATTATATTAGGGCTCGTGCGTTGCAACGGGTGAAAAAAATTCATAATCTCCAATGGCCCTAATCACATTTTGCTGCATCATCGAGATACACTATCTCTGTCAATATCATGAAATCATGAATATATTTTTAAACTCATGAACATATTTGAAATCATGAACATTTTTCAAATTCATGAACGCTTCTACAAATTTTCAAACATTTTCTAAAATGAAGATCATTTTTCCAATTTATGTACAATTTGCAAATATTTTTCTAAAATTGTGAACATTTTATTAATAGTAATCGTGAATTGGCGAACATTTCTAGAATGGACAAACATTGTTTTGGAAATTGGTGAAACAATATTTGAAATTCACGAAAAGTTTGTTGATTTAACAGATATTTTATGAAATGCATGATCATTTTTTAATCAACGAACGTTCTATTAATGAATAAACTATTCGTAAGTCACGAACAATTTTTGAAATTTTAGGTTATTTCTCCATTCATGATTTTTTTTTGAATTTGCGAAATTTCGTTGAAGTGCATTAGCATTTTTTAATACACAGACTTTTATAAAAATCTTGAAAATTTATAGATTTCCTGATAATTTGTTTTCAAAATTTTGAACATCTTTTGAATAGATAAAACAAAATTCATAAAATTGCGAACATTTTTTGACTCAAAACATTTTATGATTTATTATATATTTTATAAAAAATCTCATTTTCTTATTGTCAAAACTTTTTTGAAGTCCCAAATTATTTAAAGTAGAAAGAGCGAAAATGGGAAAGGACAAGAAAAAGTAAAAACGAAATTTAAAAAACAGGCCACCCGGACATGGGGCACAGACAAGTTTTTTTGAGGGGTAGGCACAGACGAGTGTATTCCGTCTTCCTACGCGCAGAGCTCTGTATAGGAGGTCACTGCACGGGCCGGGCCAGCCGACGCGGGGATTTCCCCGTGTGAAAACTTATAGGTGGCATTGGTTGTCTAAAAAAAGGTGGCATTGGTGGGTATTGCCACTTCCATCTTCCATCTTCTACATCAAATGCCTTCCTCATCCTCCTCTGTTTATTAATTCCCAAGAAGGCTTTTTTTTCTTCTAAATGTTGCTCATTCCGAGCTTGACCCTCTCTTTCGTTTATCCATCAAATTCATGCCTCATCCTCCACTTATTAATTCCCAAGAAGGCTTGCTCTTAGACAACTTCGTCACATATTTAAATTGGTGAGATTCAGTGTTAGAAAGCAACGTGGGACTAATATTTTTAGCAAGGGTGGCACTATTTTCTAATGAAAAGGCTGATTAGGAGCCCACTTGGGCCTTGGCGAAACCCTAATAGAGCACTCATATAGCTTTTTTTCCAGCCTGACTAATTTCCTGCGCAAAAAAGGAACAACTTAGCAGGACGGCCCACCTAACCCCTAAAGCCCATTCGCCCCCACTACTCTAACCCTAGTCGGTCCCCTCAGCCTCCCGATCCCCATCTTCTCCCAGCGCCGTCACACGCACAGGCGCACTTTTTCTCAACAAAAAAACGCACAGGCGCATAGAGGCAGTGACCAGTGCCACTCGACCCCGCTCGCCGCCCCTGTTTGCCACTCCAACCTCCACTCTCATCCGTCAGCCGCTTCCATCCGCCGTCGTTCTGCAAGCTCCAGCCGCCGCCGCCGATCCAGCGCCCTCGCCGTTCTGCATCGAGTAGCCGCGCCGCCCCCAACCGCTCGAGCCATCGCGTTGACCCTATCCACCTTGCCGCGCGACAGAAGCCATCTCCGCCGCCGGCAAGGGCGCCGCCCCTCACGCGAGCACATGCCCCGGTGAGGCGTCCACCATTCTCCCGTGCGAGGCACGGCGGCCGCCGGCGCATGACAAAATGGGCACCATGGATAAGAGGAGAGGAAGAGACTTTTTTTCTGGATAGTGCAGGTTTTTTTTGTAAAAACGAAACGTTTTCTCAGATCAACTATAAAAGGGACTGCGGCTCAATTATCGAAAACTACAAGGGCTTTTCTGTAAAAAGTGCACGATGATGAGCGAACAGGGGCAATAGCTGCTTTATTATATTAGGTAAAGATAGACATAGATATAGATAGATTAGGTGTAGATATAGATATAGATAGAGATATGATTGGTGCTATAGTGTCACTTGTAGACACTTTTTGTTCTAGGTGATGAGAGGATGCATGGGACTGATATGTTTCTTAGGCCGGTTCTGGCTGATTAATTTGAGAAATTGTCGACCCAACCAAATTCATGAATCAAATAAAATTGATTACCGAGAGAGCTCCTTGAGAAATCGTTGATCCGGTCAAAATCATAAAACCAAATTTAAATATAACACCTCAATTGAATGGGGGCTCTAAAATTAAGAAGCATAGTGTATTACTCCCTCCGTCCCTCAATATAAGACATTTTCGCAAACTTGAACGTCTTATATTGCAGGACAGGGGGAGTAGATATTTATACCATGAATAGAACTTATTAGTTTGTTTTAGAGGGAGTGCCTGTCAACCGCAATTGAACGTCTTATATTGTGGGGCAGAGGGAATAGATGTTTATGCCATGAATAGAACTTGTTAATTTATTTTAGTCGGAGTACATGCCGATCGTTCATGCATGTGGTGGCTAGAGGGATAAGCCGGTGCAGTTCTTGTAGCAGATGCATGTCCAGAGGTTCTTGCAATGGCCGCTGTCGAAGCCCTCGTCCCTGCAGGGCGCGTTGCAGGTGCCTGGTATGAAGCAAGTGTCGTTGAGCCACTTCCCGCTCTTCCGCTTTATGCAGCCATACGACTCCATTTTTTCTGCATCCATCCACAGACAATACAAATTAACCATCTTAACTAATTTGGATCAGTCTGATCGGGAGATGTGTGGGATGATGGTCTTCCTACCAGATGACAGCACGAGCAGCATCAACAGCGACAGGCATACGAAAGCCTTGCCGGTTCCCAGTGGTCCTTCAGCAACCTTCTTCATGTACGATGTCATATCGAAGAGGTAATGTGTGTTGTTTTTTCTAAATGAAACTGATATTTATAGCAAAAGTATGTCAATGTTGACATGATTTTTTCAAAAGATATTAGTGCTACTATGTATCATGTATGGCAATAAATGAAGTTAGCTATAATATTAACTTATGATACTAGGCACTACGAATGTACTATCATACACTAGTATCATGCATATGATATTAGTATATGATACTCGTCATTACGACCAGCCTAAAGGAAACACTATCCGCCCGTCCCATTGCCCTCTCACGCACCCACCAATGCGTGCCGTGCATGTGTAGACGTATCAATTTATTTATTTAATTCTATTAGTTATGCACCCACCAATGCTAGATCCATCGACCCGATTGGCTCATCATTGAATCCATGTAGTCCAGTCATTGAGGCTGAGATAATACATCTTGCCAGTCGTTAGATTGGCGCAGACGGCTGGGATCAGTCGGAGATGGGGATCGATCCGGGGGAGGCGATGGCGGACCAATCGCAAGCAAGCAGCAATTTTTTTTTTTCTTTTAATATTTTTGAAGCAGCAAAACTTTCTTTGTTCGACGAGGAGAGGAACCTTACCGAACCGAAAACCCACCGCCGTTTCATTTCTTCCCTCGCCGCCGACCATGGCCTCCGCCCTCTCCCTCGACGCCGCCGCCCCCACCCCCTCCTCCTCACCCTCCCCTCATCACAAGATAAGAGAAGAGGAGAGAAGAGAAGAGAAGAGGGACATCGGGCGAGCGAGCAGGTCAAACAGTGGCCCAAATTCGCCGCAGCAGCCCAGGGCCTCGACGGAGGCTGGGACAGGACCTCCGACGATGCGGACGTGCGCGAGGACGGCAATCCTGCTTCCCCGTCTTCTTCTGCTCTGCTCATCCATGTGGTCGTCAAGGGCAACCCACACCATGGAGCTTCCTCCGTCTGCTCCGGCAGTAGGTACTCTCTCGCCCACCTTTGATTTTCTCCCCTCCCCTTCCCTTCGCTCCCTTCATTTGGTTCTCTTCCTCACGCATGCAAGTCATGGCACCACCAGCACCGAACCCTAGCCATCATTGTTTGGCTGGGAGAAGCAGCTCCTCACCGGCTTCCCCTGCCTGCGCTCTCATGTAAGCCCCTCTGTTGTGCTCTCTCATGTGCCCAGGGTACCTTCTTGGTCGGCGGAGATTAGTTCCTAATTTTGATTTGGACACAGTAGACACATGATGAGGATTAGGCGTGTGTAATGGGGATTGGGATGCAGATTTCGTATCTACAAATGTAATCACTACAAAATTTGCTCTATTTTGCGATGTTTCACTTGTGTCACGCATAACCCTTTTTCGTCACGGAAAATACCCCCGTGGCAATTTCCGGCCGTCTAGCCTCGGGTGCCTTTGGCGCGGCGCGGGGGCTCCTCCTAGCGGCGGTCTGGCTCGGCGGGGTGGTACCCGAGGGACTCGGGTGCCTTAGGCGTGGCAGTGCAGCCCGTTGGCTGCAGGGTGGCTCAGTGGTGCGGAAGCTCGGCCGGCGGCCCCCGCTAGGCCCAGATCTAGGCCCTTTGGGCCCCATCAGGGTTTGGGCGGGCCGACAGCTCTCTGCACGGCGACGAGGCTGCTTGGAGGTGGAGGTGGGGTGGCGACGGTAGCGTTGGCAGCCAGCGTGCTGCAGCGTGGCGGGGGGACTTTGCGGGCCCATCTGGGCCAGTGGTGGCCTGGGTCTGGTCGGGCCGATGGTGGCCTGGTTTGTCCCGGTTGTCGCGTCCGGTCCCCTCCCACTCGGCTGCATTGCTGGTGCCCCCGGGTCTGCTGCCCCCTCTTCCTTCCTCTTGGCCTCGTGCCGATGGCCTCATTTTGGTGATGAAGTGGGTTCAAAGACCGTGGTGGCGCATGTTGGTGGGCGGCTGGTTTGGTAGAGCACTCCGACCGTCCAGGGTGGTAGGGATTTTTGGGGTCGGGAGAAATCCCTGTCGGCTCGTCCGGCACCGATTTGGTGACGTCGCCACCGCTCCTTCCTGAAGGGCTTCGGGTGTACCCCCTCCCGACTACCCTTCACGTACTGGGGTAACCCTAGGACTTGTTCGGGCAGTAGCAGTGTCATCGTCGCTTTCCTTCTTGAAGGTGTTACTCGGTATGCGGCACTTCGGTGTGCTTGGAACGTGGTGGGACATCTACGGAGGGCGCAACGGTTGCCGGTCTTCTTCGTTTCATCAAGCTGCTGGTGTCGGCATTTCTTTCTCTTTCTTTCACTTGAAATAACTTTTAGGCTTGGTTGTGTTGCGGCCCAGCATGCTTATTGTATCGTGTGTTTGCTTTATAATGTAAAGCAGTGGGAACCCTTTATCGTCATTGCTTGTATGGACATGGTGCATGCATTATCTATAAGAGGGGGCGAAAACCTATTTGGTACTAGATCATACCGGACGCTTTGCTACGGGTTTTGTTGTCGCAAAGATGATAACAATTGAAATCAATTATGTGATCAATTTTATTGCAAGCAATGAATGTTGTATTTGTTGTATAGCACACAACACCAGCATGTTGATTTAAACAACGGAAAAAAGAAGATGTCAGAAAGCCCAAGAGCTGGAACAACACCTGGGTTCCTCCATGGTCGGCTTCTGAATATAGTCAAATGGCCATATAAAATAATTAATATAAAAAAATCTAAATCACTCAATATTGAAACACTTGGTAAAACGAGTAACTTAGAATAGTGGCGATCCATTGCAATGTGATGTATTTTATTGTTGTGCAAGATAAACAAAATTTAGAAACTCTTACGGGTGTTAAATTCTTAATCACATCATATACATCACCGTTTTGGCTATCCTTTCAGTTAATTAGTACCAAAAGTCACCACTATACTCGATCACTGGACATTGGTGTAACCACATCCATGTGAATCCACGTATATACCATGGCATATGTATAGTCAAATCAATCGAACTACCAAAAATTCCTCCTGGATTCATCTGACCTACCTAGCTGAGGAGAAGCATTTGGGCTCAAATAAAATCGGCAACACGCGGGACTTGAAAGTTTAAGAACCCAACAGAAATAATCGATTGAAAAGAGGAGCTCACCAGTGTGCTCTTGCTTGACGGCGACGCGGAAGGCATCCGGGTCGAGGCGCCAGCAGAGAGTGGTGACCAGGAGAAGGATGTGGACGACCCCAAGCACGTCGGGCCTCCACTGTGACGTACAAGTACAACTCGGACTCCCCAGCGTCCGTCTGAACGATATGAACCGACGTGTTGGAGCCGGAAGCCTCGGCGTCGGCCAGGATGGGATGGCATCCCTGGGTCAGATGGTGGCGAGCAACGTGGTGGGGCGCCGGATGCCTCAGCGTCAACCATGATGCACTGGAGACAGTGTCGGCGCCCCCGGATCGGACCACGGAGAAGAGCACCCGGTGGGATAGTGGCGCGATATCCAATGGCGACCTGGGGAGCAGACAAGCAGCTGCCCTGCGGTCACTGTTGACCAACCAACATGGCTCTTATTCGTAGGGTGGTCGACATGGGAGGCGACCACCGCTGCTGCAACTGAATGGTGCAGGTGGATTCGGCGGCTCAAGCTAGAGAATATGATCCATTGAGAAATTTATCAGCTTCTCTTGCACAATCGTGGAGGAGACGGAGGGTAATACAGTAGGATTTAATACAGAAGACGAACATGTGTAAGAACATCAATCAGCGAGGGAATAGCTAATGACCTCAGCAGGGATTTGATGGAGAAGGTGAAGAGGCCGGAAGGAGAGGGAATCATCAGTTTCTCACGGACGCTACAGATGCTATGGAGAAAAAAAATCATGACATCAGTAGATGGTCTGGCTCCTGTAACGCATGCCTTGAATGGAAGGTGCATGCCTTGCATCGGATGTCTATAACTAATTAAGGTGACGATCATTAAAATGATTGTGTTGATAGTGGGCCTAGTGGCCAAGCATGGATGCGTTCGTTCCTATGCTGTCGAGGCAGCGTGGAGAAACTCAGCCACTCAGGTCACACCTTGAGAGAACTCGAATGGAATGCATACGGTACATAGAGAATTTTGCTGGCGTGACACATATCACTGAAGTGGACAGGCTGTATGTTTAGATAAATAAGTTAGTGAGGATGGATCTCTTAGGTATATAGGACTTTTTTATTGGATAATAGAAACTACATCCACATTGGTGTAGTTCTGACAAGGTTTTATAAAATAAAGATTCGATCCAGCCGTGCGGCATAGAACCAAACTAATCAACCAACTCTAAAGAGTTCATGTTAATAGTCATATATAGATGGGGCCTAGAGTCAAAACAGATTTCTGTATATAGATGAGCCTAATTAATGAACGAACTACAAAACTAAGATCTGACCATCATAACATGCTACATCCTCAAGGTACCTCGGTCGTTCGTCGAAGATATGTAACAGCCGCAACGCATTTCAGTACGCACGGAAGTCAGGTGATGCCGAACTTCACGGTGGCCGGAACCTTGGGAGCCAGGTGTGTCGAGGTCACCTCTCTCGCGTAACGGCACCTCTCTTCGTCTTGCAACTTATGCCTCTCCTTCCTGACGAACCATGCCTCCATTGCAAGTGTCTTGAGTGTTAGCCTAATCCTGCCGCACCCTGCTGTTTTCTTTCTGTCAGTTTCGTCAGGTTCAGAGAATAACGCTGCAGAGGCAGCCGTAGCTAGGTTCAGTTTTTTTCAGTTAGCTTTGGATTCGCCTGTTAGTTAGCTAACGCCGCAAGACGCGTTCTGTGCGATCTGCGGCGACGTAGTAGGAGTGGCAGGAGTGCGCTCGAGGTCGTGGGATGGCACGATCTGGTAGTCTGAGCGAGTCTCGCTGCACGTTTGTTTCGTTCTCTGAATAAAAGGATCAGAAACCAGAAAAGATGCAATAGTTCTAGCAGCGCAAAACCTTGTCTTGCCTCTTGAGTTCAGTCCACGGCTTCGGCCTAAAACAACTACAATTGGTATTAGAGCCTCCAAAGATCCATGGCGGGAGGGCGCGGGGCGCGGCATGGCAATGGTGGCGGCGTCCAGCAGGCCGGCGCCGGTGGCGAGCAGCACGGCGACGGCGGCGGCGTTCAGCAGGACGCGGGCGGCAGCGAGCAGCAGGGCGTCGGTGGCGCGGGCGACGGCGCGCAACGCCTCGGCTCCAGGTCGCCTGCGCGCCATCGCAGGGCGTCGCACTCACCTCCGCCGCGTCGTGGACGACATGGCGAACTGGTGGTGCGCGAGCGAGTGGTGAGGGAGAGCGGCGGCTCTGCCCAATACCCGACACTCACTCGCACCAACTACGTCGACTGGGCTATGGTGATGCGCGTGCAACTGCAGGCTCAGGGCCTGTGGGAGGCCGTGGAGTACGGCGATGGCGACCGCGACGATCGCGCCGCGCTGGCCGCGCTGCTCCGTGCGGTGCCTCCGGAGATGATCCGCGCCCTCGCCGGCAAGGATTCGGCCAAGGAGGCGTGGGACACCTTGCGCACGATGCGCATGGGAAGCGAGCGCGTGCGGGAGGCCAGGGCGCAGACCCGCCGACGCGAGTTCGAAGAGATACACTTCCGTGACGGTGAGTCCATCGAGGATTTTTCCCTGCGCCTAACCGCTATTGTGAACGAGCTGGAGCTGCTGAGTGACCCTGTGTCGGCGTACCGCGCCATCCTGAAGTTTCTCCGCGCGGTGCCCCGCAAGTTCAGGCAGATGGCCATGGCGATCGAGGCCTTTGTCGACCTGCGCACTATCTTAATTGAGGAGCTGTGCGGGCGCCTGCGCTCCGTCGAAGAGAGCTACGCTCTGGACGACGTCGATCGTGGCGTTGGTGAACTGCTCCTCACTGAGAGGGAGTGGCACACGCGCATGCAGCATCGTGGCCAGGGCTCGTCGTCGTCGGGCAACAAGGACGGCAAGGGTCACACCAGGCCACGTTCACAGAGCGGCGAGCACTCCAGCGGGCGCGGCGACGGTGGCAAGAAGCCCGCCGGCGGAAAGCGGAAGGGCAAGTGCCGTTACTGTAATATTCCTGGCCACTGGGCCAGGGAGTGCAGGAAGGCAGAACGCGATCGCCAGAACCAGGGCGAGGCAGAGAACCTGGCCGAGGCGGATGTGGAGCCTCCTGCGCTCCTGCTGGCCACCGTCGAAGAGGGCGAACGCCCGATCCAGGCCGCAAGCGCGGCGGGCAAGGTGCAGGCGGCACCGGCTCCCGCCCAGGCAGTCTATCTTAACGAGGAACGCGTGGTTTCGGTCACCACTGGAGCGCGCGGCGCCTGGTACCTGGATACCGGGGCCAGCAGCCACATGACCGGGGCGCGCGACGCGTTCGCCAGCCTCAACGACACCGTGCACGGCTCCGTGCGCTTCGGGGACGGCTCCCTCGTCACGATCAGTGGCAAGGGGAGCGTCATGTCCCGGTGCGCGAACGGCAACCAGCGCGTGCTCGCGGACGTGTACTACATCCCCAAGCTGCGGTCCAACATCATCTCCCTCGGGCAGCTCGACGAGAAGGGTTGCAGGTCCGTGATCAAGGACGGACACCTCTGCGTGTACGATCAGCAGCTGGAGCTCCTCGTCCGCGTCAAACGCGCGGCGAACCGGCTGTACGTGCTACGGCTGGACCTGGCCATGCCAGTCTGCCTGGTGGCCAAGCTGGACGAGCCAGCATGGCTGTGGCACGCACGGCTCGGACACCTACACTTCCGGGCGGTGAAAGCCATGTCCACGAGGGGCATGGTGCGGGGGATGCCGTAGGTTGATCACGTCGATGAAATCTGCGACGGCTGCACGCTCGGGAAGCAGCATCGCCTGGCATTCCCGCGCGCGAGCCCACACCGATCGGAGCGCGCCCTGGATCTCGTGCATACCGACCTCTGCGGCCCGATAAAACCAGCTACAGCCGGCGGTAATCAGTACTTCTTGTTAGTGGTTGATGATTATAGCAGATACATGTGGCTCGAGGTCCTCAGGTCCAAGGACGAGGCGTTTTCCCGCTTCAAGAAGATCCAGGCGCTCGCGGAGGCGAAGCAGAGCTGTCGCGTGCGCGCGTTCCGCTCAGACAGGGGGGGCGAGTTCAATTCCGGTGAGTTCAAGGCCCATTGTGAGAAGAACGGCATCGCGCACCACACCACCGCGCCCTACACACCGCAGCAGAACAGGGTCGTCGAGCGCCGCAATCAGACGGTGGTGGAGATGGCCCGGTGCATGCTGAAAGGCATGGGCATGCCGGCCACGTTCTGGGGCGAGGCGGTCAAGTGCGCCGTCTACATCCTCAACCGAGCTCCGACCAGAAGCCTCAACGGCGTGACGCCGTACGAGGCCTGGAACAAGAGAAGCCCCACGGTCGAACACCTGCGCACGTTCGGCTGCGTGGCTCACATGAAGAAGATGGGACCCGGAGTGACAAAGCTCTCTGATCGCTCTGTGCTCACCGTGTTCATTGGGTACGAGGAGGGCTCGAAGGCCTATCGGGTGTACAACCCGGCGGCAAAGCGAGTGCACGTCACCCGCGACCTGGTGTTCGAGGAATGGCGCGCGTGGCCATGGGCGGCTGACGCCAGTTCAGCAAGCGGCGGCGAGCCACTGTCGCCGTCCTTCTCTGTGACATACAGCATCGGGACAGGGGAGCAGCTGGTCGACGCCGGCGACACGAGCGGGCACTCAGGATCGCCTGACAACCTCGGGCACTCACCGCCAGCGGCCGCCACACCAACGTTCGCCACGCCCTCGCCGACAAGAGACCGGCGCACTCCTCTCACGCACGACAGCGCCCTGGACGCTGCAGTGGACGCGGACGTGGTCCAGAGGTACAGGCGCTTGGCGAGTGTGTACGACACCACCAAGCCCGTGCCCACTCCACCAGAGGCGCCCGATCCAGCGTTCGACGATGACGAGCTCGAGACGCTGTGTCTCGCCACGGCGGACGAGCCGGTGTGCGTCGAGGAGGCGCTGTCCTCCCCCGAGTGGAGGGCGGCAATGGAGGAGGAGATGAAGGCCATCGCCGACAACAACACGTGGACGCCCGCGGCGCTGCCCACTGGGTCGCGAGTGATCGGGCTAAAGTGGGTCTTCAAGTTGAAGAAGGACGCCGACGGGAACGTGGTGAAGCACAAGGCCAGGCTTGTCGTCAAGGGGTACGCCCAGCGCCAGGGGGTGGACTTCGACGAGGTATTTGCACCGGTGGCGCGGATGGAGACGGTGCGCGTGCTGATCGCGCTCGCCGCGCACGCCGGCTGGTCAGTCCACCACATGGACGTCAAGTCGGCCTTCCTGAATGGCGATCTCGCTGAAGAGGTCTTCGTCCACCAGCCAGAGGGGTTCATCAACGACGACAACCCACACGGCGTCCTCAAGCTCAGCAAAGCGTTGTATGGGCTGTGACAGGCGGCACGGGCATGGTACGCAAAGCTCGACGCATCACTCTGTGAGCTTGGTTTTGTACGCAGTCCCCTGGAACATGCCGTGTACAGACGCGGCAGCGAGACCTCATTCCTGCTGGTGGGGGTCTACGTTGATGATCTGATCATTACGGGGACAGACGGCAACGACATCGCTGCGTTCAAGGCCGAGATGCAGCACTTGTTCAAGATGAGCGACCTCGGGCTGTTATCATACTATCTCGGGATTGAGGTGAAGCAGGAGCATGGCGGGATCACTCTCTGCCAGCGAGGCTATGCCGAGAAGGTGCTTGAACGCGCTGGCATGGCCAGGTGCAACCCGAGCCAAACTCCCATGGAGGTGAGGCTCAAGCTGAGCAAGGAGGATGGATCGCCGCCGGCGGACGCAACTGAGTACCGCAGCATCATAGGATGCTTGCGCTACCTCGTCAACACGCGCCCCGACATCGCTCTGGCCGTCGGAGTGACAAGCCGATACACGGAGGCGCCCAGCACACGCCATTGGACCGCGGTAAAGCAGATCCTCAGGTACATCCGCGGCACTTTGCACTATGGGTGCAGCTACAAGAAGGGCACCGGCGCTCCATCACTCGTCGGCTTCAGCGACAGTGATCACGACGGCGACATGGATGACCGCAAGAGCACATCTGGCGTGGTGTTCTTCCTCGGTGGCAGCACAGTCACCTGGACCTCGCAGAAGCAGAAGGTGGTAGCGACCTCATCTTGCGAGGAGGAGTACGTGGCCGCGGCGGCGGCGACGTGCCAAGGGGTGTGGCTCAGTCGCCTCCTGGCTGACCTGACAGGGCGGCCGGTCGAGAAGTTTCAGCTCTACATCGACAACAAATCCGCGATCGCCCTGAGCAAGAACCCGGTGCATCACGATCGGAGCAAACACATCGACATCAAGTATCACTTCATCCGTCAGTGTTTAGTAGAGAACAAGCTCGACGTTGATCACGTCGGCACTGATGAGCAGCTCGCAGATATCCTCACCAAGGCGCTGGGGAAGATCAAGTTCGTGGAGATGCGAGCGAAGATTGGTGTGGCAGGCTTAAGGGGGTGAATTGTTAGCCTAATCCTGCCGCACCCTGCTGTTTTCTTTCTGTCAGTTTCGTCAGGTTCAGAGAATAACGCTGCAGAGGCAGCCGTAGCTAGGTTCAGTTTTTTTCAGTTAGCTGTGGATTCGCCTGTTAGTTAGCTAATGCCGCAAGACGCGTTCTGTGCGATCTGCGGCGACGTAGTAGGAGTGGCAGGAGTGCGCTCGAGGTCGTGGGATGGCACGATCTGGTAGTCTGAGCGAGTCTCGCTGCACGTTTGTTTCGTTCTCTGAATAAAAAGATCAGAAACCAGGAAAGCTGCAATAGTTCTAGCAGCGCAAAACCTTCACTAGTAGAAAAAGAGGCTTCCATACGCCCCCATTAGTCCCCAAAACAATCGAACCGCGACAAAAGGGGCCTTTAGTCGCGGTTCGGGAGGAGACCCGCGACCAACTATCTGGGCCCAGCGCGCTCGGTCGACAGCTGGCGGACGGGAGGGGCTTTAGTCCCGGTTGGCCTGGCCAACCGGGACTAAAGGTCCCCGAAGGCCTTTAGTCGCGGTTGGCCAGGCCAACCGGGACTAAAGGCCCATCCCTATATATAGGACTCAGCTCACTTCACTTCACTCAGCTCACTTCACAATTTCCAGAAGGGGGTGGTGGGTTTGCTTTTGATTCCTCCTATGCACACAAGGTGTTCGATGAAATGCCCGAGAGCCTGAAACAAACATGATATGAAGTGTCCGAGCCACACTTGAGCTTTCTCATTTATTTTTCCTCCGCGATCGCGGTTAGCAACTTGAACCTTTCATGTGTCATTGATAAAATACGCATGTGTGTAGTTCATTGTTTAATTTGTATTATTTCTAGCTAGTTAGTTTAACAAATGCATGATGGTTAATTATATACTTTATATAATAATAATGCAGATGAATCGGCAATGGATGTACGGTCCCCGACTCTTCGGCGAGTTCACTACGGGTTTGAAAGATTTCCTCGTAGTGGCAAATGCGAACAAGCAGCAAGGTTTTATTATCTGTCCATGTGCTGTCTGTAAGAATCACAAGGGTTACTCCTCCTCAAGAGACGTTCACATGCACCTGCTTCGGCACGGTTTCATGCCAAGCTATAATTGTTGGACCAAGCATGGAGAAAGAGGGGTTAGAATGGAAGAAGATGAAGAAGGGGATGATATCGATGACAACTATCATGATCATTTCGGTGATACTTTCATGGAGGATGATGCTGAAGGTGGGGAAGGGTTAGGTGAAGGTGAAGAAGAGGCACATGATGAGCCCGCTGATGATCTTGGTCGGACCATTGCTGATGCACGGAGACGCTGCGGAACTGACAAGGATAGGGAGAATTTGGATCGCATGTTAGAGGATCACAAAAAGTCATTGTATCCAGGATGCGATAATAGTCTGAAAAAGCTGGGCTGCACACTGGATTTGCTAAAATGGAAGGCACAGGAAGGTGTAGGTGACTCATCATTTGAAAATTTGCTGAAAATGTTGAAGAATATGTTTCCGAAGAATAACGAGTTGCCCGCCAGTACGTACGAAGCAAAGAAGGTTGTCTGCCCTCTAGGTTTAGAGGTTCTGAAGATACATGCATGCATTAACGACTGCATCCTCTACCGCGGTGAATACGAGAATTTGAATGAATGCCCTGTATGCACTGCATTGCGTTATAAGATCAGAGGCGATGACCCTGGTGACGATGTTGAGGGCGAGAAACCCAGGAAGAGGGTTCCCGCCAAGGTGATGTGGTATGCTCCTATAATACCACGGTTGAAACGTCTGTTCATGAACAAAAAGCATGCCAAGTCGTTGCGATGGCACAAAGAGGACCGTAAGTCCGATGGGGAGTTGAGACACCCCGCTGATGGAACGCAATGGAGAAAGATCGACAGAGTGTTCAAAGATTTTGCAGCTGACGCAAGGAACATAAGATTTGGTCTAAGTACTGATGGCATGAATCCTTTTGGCGAGCAGAGCTCCAGCCATAGCACCTGGCCCGTGACTCTATGCATCTACAACCTTCCTCCTTGGTTGTGCATGAAGCGGAAGTTCATTATGATGCCAGTGCTCATCCAAGGTCCAAAGCAACCCGGGAACGACATCGATGTGTACCTAAGGCCATTAGTTGATGAACTTTTACAGTTGTGGGCCAGACCTGGTGTACGTGTCTGGGATGAGCACAAAGGAGAGGAATTTGACCTACGAGCGTTGCTTTTTGTAACCATCAACGATTGGCCTGCTCTCAGTAACCTTTCGGGACAAACAAATAAGGGATACAATGCATGCACGCACTGCTTACATGAGACTGAAAGTGTACGTTTGGTTAATTGTAAGAAGAACGTGTACCTGGGTCATCGTCGATTTCTTCCCCGAAATCATAACGTAAGAAAGAAAGGCAAGCATTTCAACGGCAAGGCAGATCACCGGCCGAAGCCTGCGGAACGTACTGGTGCTGAGATATTTGATATGGTCAAGGATTTGAAAGTCATCTTTGAAAAGGGTCCTGGCGGACAATCAGTTCCGCGGGGAGTTGACGGGCACGCACCCATGTGGAAGAAGAAATCTATATTTTGGGAGCTAGAATATTGGAAAGTCCTAGATGTCCGCTCTGCAATCGACGTGATGCATGTTACGAAGAATATTTGCGTGAACCTGCTAAGCTTCTTGGGCGTGTATGGGAAGACAAATGATACAAAGGAAGCACGGCAGGACCAGCAACTTTTGAAAGACCCAGATGACCGGCATCCGGAATGGTTTTTCAAGGTCGTGCCAGCTACGCTCTTACCAAAGAAGAGAAGGTCATTTTTTTGAATGCCTGAGCAGTATGAAGGTCCCGTCTGGCTTCTCGTCGAATATAAAGGGAATAATAAACATGGCGGAGAAAAAGTTCCAAAACCTGAAGTCTCACGACTGCCACGTGATTATGACGCAGTTGCTTCCGATTGCTTTGAGGGGGCTCCTACCGGAAAATGTTCGAGTAGCCATTGTGAAGCTATGTGCATTCCTCAATGCAATCTCTCAGAAGGTAATCAATCCAGAAGATCTACCACGGTTACAGAACGATGTGGTCCAATGCCTTGTCAGTTTCGAGTTGGTGTTCCCACCATCCTTCTTCGATATTATGACGCACCTCCTGCTCCACCTAGTCGAAGGGATTTCCATTCTCGGTCCTGTATTTCTACACAATATGTTCCCCTTTGAGAGGTTCATGGGAGTATTAAAGAAATATGTTCGTAACCGTGCTAGGCCAGAAGGAAGCATCGTCAAGGGCTATGGAAATGAGGAGGTAATTGAGTTCTGTATTGACTATGTTCCTGACCTTAAGCCGATTGGTATTCCTCAATCGCGGCACGAGGGGAGACTAAGTGGAAAAGGCAAGATCGGAAGGAAATCCACAATATGTATGGACGGTCATTCTATGACTGAAGCACACCACACAGTTCTGCAAAATTCCAGCTTTGTGGCTCCGTACTTCGAGCAACACAAGAATATTTTACGCTCGGACAACCCGGGGAAGCCTGAATCCTGGATTAGAAAGGCCCACATGGAGACTTTCGGCAGTTGGTTGCGAAAACATTTAATGAATGACAATGATGATGTTGGAGATCAGCTGTACATGTTGGCCAAGAAACCATCTTCGACTATAATGATTTTCCAAGGGTACGAGATAAATGGGAATACATTTTACACCATCGCCCAAGATAAAAAGAGCACCAACCAAAACAGTGGTGTCCGCTTTGATGCAGCAACCGAGAATGGGCGAAAGGTCACATATTATGGTTACATAGAGGAGATATGGGAACTTGACTATGGACCCTCCTTTAAGGTCCCTTTGTTCCGGTGCAAATGGTTCAAGCTAACAGGAGGTGGGGTAAAGGTGGACGAGCAATACGGAATGACAATGGTGGATTTCAACAATCTTGGTTACCTTGACGAACCATTCGTCCTTGCCAAAGATGTCGCTCAGGTTTTTTATTTGAAGGACATGAGTAGGAAACCGAGGAAACGGAAAGATAAGAAAACGATCAGTACATCATGCGATGATCCAAAGCGCCACATTGTTCTTTCAGGGAAAAGAAACATCGTGGGAGTGGAGGACAAGACAGACATGTC